>NC_043706.1:3395621-3429523 GCF_006229205.1 Suricata suricatta
CCGCACCCCCACCCCCGGACTGACTATACCCGCACATACCCTACCAAGGGCAAGCCACGACCTGCAAGGTCAAATACACCTTGGTCCTTTACAACTAATTCCCAGCCCGGACCCTGAGCTCTGGACCCATTTTTCAAGATTCAGAAGGGGAAACCTGACTTCCAGAGAAAGACATTTTTTACCACAGGGGATCACTTTTCCGAATGTCCTTTTCTAGGAGTTCAAGACACGCTCACTCTTTGGGGAGATGGTCTGCATGATTTCAGGCCTGCGGAAAACATTCCCCAAGAGGCCGAAACGGGGTCTCCAGGCTTTCACCAGCCGGCCCCCAGCCCCAGAACGCCCATCTTGCTCACACGGGAAGAGTCCCTGCTCTTTTACGGGGACAGACCCCGCAGGCCTCCGGCAGCAGGAAGGCGATCGCGTGTCCCCGCAGGCAGGAGCACAGGCGGCGCGGGCGGGGAGGCAGGGGCGGCTCGGGTCCCCGCGGGCACCCCGCGACAGCCCCCCGCCCCGAAACACCCGCGGGAACCTCCGAGCAACCCGGGAAACCGATTCCGAACCCGCCCTGGCTGCACCTCTGACTTGCGGCCGGGGCGGGAAGAGGACACACCTGTCCCCTCCCTCCTGGCCAGAGCGCCCGACCTTCAATAGCCATATTTCTAAAAAGACAAAAACAACAAATCTCCCCCCAACGTCTATTTTTTTTTTTATAAAGATTGAGAAAACCAGAAATGAAATAGAACAGGACGGATGGTACGTGGAAGCGATTCGGGCGCCGAGTCGGGAGTGATCGGGGGAACAGCGTCCCGTCCGCGGGACCTTCCCCGAGCGCGGAAAATCGATCGCAAGGATCCGGTTGACAGGTGAGGAAGCCGGAGCCCCTCCTCGGGGACCTCGTGGCGCAACGGTAGCGCGTCTGACTCCAGATCAGAAGGTTGCGTGTTCAAATCACGTCGGGGTCAGTCATTTTAGCGGCTGCGGGAGGTTCTGGGCTGTGAAGGGAGACGGAGCAGGAAGAGGAAGGTGCTTTCTCTGCACTCTCCGTCCTTGAACATCCTCATTAAAATACCTTTAAAAGGTAAATGAAAGGCAGGCGTACCCGGGAACACACAGCATTGTTACTTGGTTTTGGGGCCCATCCAGATGGATTGTGAACGTTCTGGATTTCCCTTGTCACCAACTCGTCCGTTAATATTCCCAACCATCCCCGCCTTCTCTCCACGGTCACTTCTGCGCTGGCAGACTCATCTCTCCATCCCCAAGTCCTCCAACCTTCGGAAGCTTGGCAAGTCTTCTCAGACGGCTAGTTTGGTTCTCGTAGGTGACCTTAGTTCAGCGTTTCCAGACCCGAGAGGTCACACCGCAAGCGCGTCCTTGGCTCTCTGAGATTCCCTACCACTGCGAATCACAGAAGGGGTCAAGTCCTTTCCAGACTGAAAACTTGGACAGTATTGTCAGATTGAGTCTATGAGGAATGAACCACCAAATCAAAGAAAGTCTTCGGGGCTAGAAGTTCTGTGAACCGCTAAAACTCTGTAAAGTATATGCGCGGGAATGTGCGTTTTTCTCTCACTTGGGGCTCAAGCCTTCCGTCCCTCCATCCACAGATTATGAGCCATCACGTCACAGCATGGGAGAAAGGGAATGCACGTTTCCTTATGTATAACTTAGAATAACTGAAAGACATGACCTTTGGGACACCGGCAGGCGGTCGGTCCTACATATAAGGTACATTCACACAGCACACAGGATCAGGTGTCCCACTGAACCACGCCTCTGTGCACGGGAGAAGCCTATGGAGGATAAGCTTTTCCATTTCTTCCGGACCCTTAGGCGTTCGTTCGGGCTCAGGGTGAGCGGATTACAAAAGACAAATTACTACTCTGAAGAGAAAAAGAGAACCATTTTTAAATCTACAGATGGGGGGAGGGGGGAAGCAGACAAACCAGAGAGAAGCTGAAGATGAACTATGAGGACAACTGTCCCTGAGCAGAGTGGCACAGCGGAGCAGAGTGGCGCAGCGGGAGCGTGCTGGGCCCATAACCCAGAGGTCGATGGATCGAAACCATCCTCTGCTAGCTTCGGTTCCCTTTTCCTCCCAAAGCGATCTTCAGATCCGGGAGCGGGAAAGAAGAGGTTGCTAATTCTTGTTAGAAATCTGGTGAAATGTTTGATTCTTTAAAGTCTGTGCTTGTAAAAAGGAGGATAGAATTACAAACCTAACAAAATTTCTCATATCCCTCCGGTTGTGTCTGTTAAGGTAATTGGCCCATTTTTTAAAAAACCCATGAAAAGGTGCTTATGACCACATCATAAGTCATGAGAGAAATAAAAATTTAAAAAAATCACTTCTTAAAATGTCCCAAAGCCAGATCACTGACACCATCGCGGGCAAGGATGTGGGACAACAGGGCTCTCGTTCACTGCTGATGGGAGTACAAAATGGCACAGCCACTGTGGAAGACAGTTTGGTAGCTCTTATGCAACTAAACACACTCTGACCGTACAATCCAGCAAATGCACTCCTTGTTTTTTGCCCAAAGGAGTTGAAATGTCTGTCCACACAGAAACACAAACACAGATGTTTATAGCAGCTTATTCATGGTTGCCAAATCTTGAAAGCCATCAAGATGCCCTTCTGTAGGTGAATGCGACCAATTGTGGTACCCGCAGACAATGGAATATTACTCAACATTAAAAAGAAGGGAGATAGCAAGCCACGAAAAGACATGGAGAAAACTTAAATGCATATTGCTAGGTAAAGGAGCCAAACAGAAAAGTTTACATATGATATGATTCCAACTAGATTACATTGTGAAAAAAATCAAAACTATAGAGACACTAAATGATCAGTGGGTGCCAGGGGTGGAGGGGGAGAGGATGAATAGGGAGAGAGCGCAGAGGATTTGGGGGGCAGTAGAAAATACCCCGCACGATTCTATAATAATGGACACGGGTCATTCTACATCTGTCCAAACCCACAGGGTGTATAACGGCAAGGGTGAACTGTAATGTACACTATGAACTTGAGGTGGTTAGGATGTGTCAAAGTACATTGTTACAAAAGTACCCTGCTGGTGGGGAGTTGGTAACAGGGGAGGCTGCGCATGTGTGAAGGCAGGTCTCAGTTTTGCTGCGAGTCTAAAACTGCTCTTAAAAAATGAAATCTTAGGGGAAAAAAAGAGAGAGGAAAAGAATTGGTATTTAGAAATACTATTTTTTTCATTTGGTGAAACTCCCAATCTTTACTTTCAAAGAAGGATGCATTTGAAAGGTCTTCCTTCTATTTGGTTTTTATCATCTAATGTGAGGACTAGCCAATTTTGAAAACAATTTAACGATGTGATGTAAAGAAACTGTATGTATGTAACAAAAGTGTGAAGTACAGCTTCAGGCTGTATTATTAACTTTCTTATTATTTTGTGTCAAATCTTATTACAAAGGAAATTTTTCTTTTTCTTTCTTTTTTTTTTAAATGTTTTTATTTATTTTTGAGAGAGAGAGAGAGAGAGAGAGAGAGAGAGAGAGAGAGAGAGAGACAGCGTGAGCAGGGGAGGGTCAGAGAGAGAAGGAGCCACAGGATCCGAAGACAGGCTCCAGGCTCCGAGCCATCGGTCAGCACAGCACCTGACGCGGGGCTCGAACCCACGAACCATGAGATCATGACCTGAGCCGAAGTCGGACGTTTAACCGACTGAACCACCCAGGTGCCCTCAAAGGAAATTTTTAAATAGGCTTAAAAATATTTATATATATAATTAAGTGGCCTAAGGAAATTGTGAATATCAAAGTGAAATAACTAAAGTAACGAGCCAGCCAGGAGTCGAACCTGGAATCTTCTGATCCGTAGTCAGACGCGTTATCCATTGCGCCACTGGCCCATAAGGATGGGTGTGGTTTACACTAGGGAAAAAAGGAAGTGGTAGAATTACTAGGTTGCTCTAAACCTTCTCTTCCAATTTCCTATTTCCTATTACCAAGATTTCGCTTTAGTTCACTCATTCAATAGGATCCCTTCGCAGTCGATAAGAAGTCTTCCATTTTGATGTCACTTGAAAACGTCTGAGCGAATGTTTTAAAAAGTAGGCTGTAATCGAAGATCGTGGACATTGAGCGGAGAAAAGAGCAAATGCATAAAACTGACCTGTCGTAGTCGGCAGGATTCGAACCTGCGCGGGGAAACCCCAATGGATTTCTAGTCCATCGCCTTAACCACTCGGCCACGACTACAACTACCAGAGCGCTTCTTTCCATCTCCTCCATGTTACCATATATCATGTATTCTAGGCTATTTCAGGATTTAGTAACAAACACAACAAAAGAAACCATCCTCGCTAACGACACTGGGGAAGGATCATCCAACCTGCATTTTAGCACGAGGCAACTGAGAATGCTTTCGGGGTCCTTTCTAGAACCCAAATCAGCGATTTGTTGTAATAATACTCTTTAATTAATCGCTTTCAAACAATCCTTTAAAAATCCTCCAATTTTTGCTGGAGTAGGACATTTATTCTCAATGAATAATCTGACATTGATGTCCTCACAGATACTCTATGCCTTTGCACACTCATCCAGTGCCTGGAATTTGGTGAGGGCTCAATAAATGTAACCGCCATTTTTAAATTCAAGAAAAGGGACCCATCAGAATGTTCCATAGGGAAACCTACCTCCTGTTTCTTGGCAAAGCTCAAAATATTTTAAAGCAACTGATAGAATATTTTGGAATGAAATAGGGAAGTCGAAAATGTTTCGAAAAGTCAAATCTGTTTCCCTGCGTGGGGCCTTCTCTTCCAAGGGGATGAGCATACCTTTATCTGATACTCTGTGGATGATAAAGAGTATTTGCAAAGATGACCTTCAGAGCGAGAACAGATCCCAGGATCTCACATTTCTGAAACTACACAACCAGGACTATCACAGAATTATCTGTATGTGGAGGAGCGTGGGTACGTTAGTGTGCAAATAGAAGATTCTGTACTTCACCAATAGCTCCATTCCATGAACAGAAGAAGGGGATGGGATTACCATCTGCTGCTCCTGTGCTGAAAATTGTCCTCAGCCCCGGCCCTTCTTCTGGGCTTCCCAGTGGAGAGCTGTCTCGGTCATTTCTTTTTGCATGTGCGTGGGCATCTCAAAAGCAATATATCCCAAAATGAATGCTCTACCCTTTCTTCCCAAACTTGAACCTCCTTCAACAACTCAGATTTTATCAGGAGTCAAAACCAAAGCCTGAGAACTTACCTTAACATTCTTCCTTCTCTGGCTCTCTCCCCAGCACCCATAGGTTATCAAGCCTTTAGTCCAAGCTCCCGATTTTTTCTCAAATCTGGCTCTTCCGAGCCACAGGCCCATTTTTTCTTAGATCAGCTTCTTAGAGTTTCTCATATGAGAAACTTCTAGCACCAACTTTTTAGAAGTATTTAGGCCTCCAGGCTCTTGTCCCTAAATGGGTTCATTTCTTCATTGTTTCAAAAATTTCATTCTGAGCGCAATCACGTGTCATGCATTCTGCTAGGAGCTGCTCATTCAGCGGGAAGCAGGAAAAATATAGCCACTCCTTTGAGGGCTTTCTGGAGTAAACGATGATACAAGCGAATGTTTACAGTTGAGTATCCAAGGGGGAGGTCCAGGGCGCCAAGCGGCCTGTCAGAGTAGGGCCAGGCCCCAGACACGGTCATTCTGATGGCTGCTTGGAGAGTCACTCAGTAGACTCCAAGTTGCCTGAGGCCAGTTTCCGGCTCTGGCTCTCCGTTTGTCGCCTCTGAATGGGTAAATGGGTACTCAACGAGTACCTGCGGACTGAAGCTCAGATCTGAAGGACGTGTGGGAGCTGGCCGAACCGGAAAGGTCGTGTTCTAGACCTAAACCTCACAGAACAGGAAAGAACTGAGGACAGTTCTGTCTGGCTGGAGCATTGTATTTGGGAGGGTGCCGGGAGGGGCAGCGGTGAGAGAGAACAGCAGAGCTGTCGCAGGTCGGGCTGTGTCACCACCACGTGATGTGTGCACCTGAGCACGCACGGCGGATTGTGTCCCTTCCCTCCTTTACAGTCTTAGAAGGAACTCTGGCCTACAAGGAAGGTCACAGACGACAGGAGAGGTCATCCTGGAGAGCTGCCTGACCCTGGCCCCTCCATCCCGGGCGCCTGCGGCTCCTGAGGGAAGTGGCCTGCCTTCCTCCCGGGGGCCAGGTTTCCTCCCGCCGACCCCCGTGCGTATCTCCTGGGAGCCCCATGCCCTTCCTTGCTCTCTGGCCTCTGTTTTCATAGGACAGCTTCTGCCTGACTTTTTTCTTTTTAAGTTGGAAGTTTTACTATAAAAATATTCAAACTTATGAAACAGTTGAGAGGGTAAGGAATTACCTGCACACCCAACATCCAGACTCAACAGTTGGTAACAGTTTGCTGAATGAGTCATATCTACCTCTGTCTTCCGGGTCGCATAAACTTCCTCAGCAGACATCGCGATGTGTCCCAGCTACGTAGGTGCCCGAGGGTCAGCTACGGCTGGCTCTCAGAGAAGCACAGCACCATTTTCATGAGTAGGCCCCCAGCAATTCTTCACAGAACGTCTCACCTTGAGGCCTTATTGGACTTTCTTTAAGTGTATCTTTCAAAGTCGGTGTTTCTAACAAGGATCCCGTCAAAGATCATTGGTCCATTGCCTTTGATTTGCAACGTTTCCTTAGCCCCTTTCAGTTTAGAGCAGTGTCCCAGCTTCTCCTTGCTGTCACTTTTTTGACATTGACTTAAAAAAAAATCCAAGCCAATTATTTTGTAAAAGTCTCACATTCTGGATCTACCTCCCTGTCTCCGAAGGCAACTTTTAATTTGTTCCTCGATGCTCTTTAAACCAGAAGTGAAGTCGAAATTATGGATTAGATCCGTTTTGATTAGATTAGATTCAGGTTAAAATGTGAGGCTTCACACTGTCTAGTTGATACAGCCCTTAGTTCCCATCGGGAGGCATTTGTCAGGACATCCACTGACGGTGAAGACAGTGCGGTCCCTTTAGAGCTTTCTTCTCCCCCTTTGCAATTCGCAGGAAATCCTGGGGTGGTCCTTTTCCCGACAACCCTGTGTAAAGGGTTTTAAGATTGTTAACGCTCTTTACTCAGTGTCTTATTTCTCTGGGGATTGTGGACGGTGGTGGGTCTTCTAAGTCTACCCCTTTCCCACATTTGTTAGAGGCTACCGTCCAGCCGCCCCCCGCCCCCCGCCCCCAGTCTTTCCTGGGTTTCCCAGGGCGGCCTCAGGTTCCCCGCGTTACCAGGATTGGGGTGCGGGTGGGCCGGCCCTCAGCAGGCGGGGCGGGTCTGCGCCGAGTGGGCGCAAGGACCCGGGCAGGGCCCCCTGCAGCCGGGCTAGAACCCGGGCTCCCCGGCTGCGCCCCGAAGCGCCCGATTCTCTGGGAAGGAGGGAGGGGTAGCGTCGGGAGGGAGCGGACGGACCGGGAAGATCCGGGGGCAGCCGCTGACCGGGAGAGGGGGCTGTGCGACGTCAAGGGACAGTCACCCGGAGGGGGGGCAGCGAAGTCCCAAACCGAAGAGGGGATGTGAAGGAGACCTGGGGGAGGGAGGGGGCGGTAAGACCGTTAGGTTAGCGTGAGAAGATTCGGTTCACTGACTTGAACCGAGAAAACAGGAGCAGCAAGTAGCGGGAAGGGCCCAGGATGTAATAAAGGAACCCTGCAGCAACCACGAAGGGATTCGAACCCTCAATCTTCTGATCCGAAGTCAGACGCCTTATCCATTAGGCCACGTGGTCCTACGAGGCAAGCGGCTGTGTGGGCGGTATTTGATGTGAAGGAAAATAATCTTGGTGCTAAGACTGCAACGTAGTGAATGCATTCTTGCGAACCAAGGCATGTCCAACCCTCAGAAGTCCGGGCTCCTGACTGTAGGGAGCCATCTGTGGGTCGACGGCCGGTCGGGGTGGGGGGAACTAGGTGACGGGTATCAGGAGGACACTGGGTGGTGTGCCTAAGTGATGAATCCCTGAATTCTGCACCTGAAACCAATATTGCAGTGTATGTTAACTAGCTGGGATTTAAATACAATCTTGAGGACAAAAAAAAATTACAGTTTAGTTGGGGAAACAAGTTGAGCCCCAATGGTCAGAAATACTGTAAAGTTACGGTCAGGATAACCGCGCGGGCGAGGAGTGTGAAGCCACTAGAACCAGGAGCCCATCTCTGGACGGCCCCCGGGAGCAGAGGCCACAGCCGCGAGGGCCCCGGGAGCCCAGGGCTGAGCCGGGAGCGGCGATGGCCGAAGCGGATTGCTCCCGGGGCCCGGGCCCAGCGCGGCAGGGGGAGGCGGTGGAGAACCACGCGGGGTCACTCCGCGCACTGCAGAAATCCCTCTCACAACACCCCGGGGACAGAGTGCCGTCCAGTGGGACGAGCGGCGAGAGGAGGTAACGGCAGCAACACTTCACCATCTGGGAAGCGATGGCGGTTGTCAGGCTCGAGGAAGCGGGGTCCTAAGCAAACCGTGTGGCGAAAAGCAGAGCGGCCGTCGGCTTTACCCCTAAGCCCTCCATCCTGGCACCCCAGTACCGGGCTCAGGAATTGTCAGCAGGGGCTTCATCTAGAAACTTCCATGTCGGGGGCAGAGCCGCGTGTGTCCCGCCGGCCCCCTTCACAGTATTAAAGGCCTAACGGCCAGTCCCTCAGGAGGTTATTGTGTCTGGAGGTGGGGCATCTAAAGATCTAGATAAAGCAGGGGGAGGTCGTCTGCGTGGGCCCTCATCCACGTGACTGGTGTCCTTCTGAAAAGAGGTTAGGACACAACACACACAGAGGAAAGACCAAGTGAAGATACTGTAGAAGGCAGCCATGGATAAACCTGCTGACAGGGGCGACCTTGGGCTTCTGGCTTCTAGAACTGTGAGAAAATAAATCTGTTGCTTAAAGCCCCCAATCTGCGGCACTTTGCTGTGGCAGCCCCGGCTGACCGGTACATTGTCCGCCCTCCATCCTGGAAGGGGCCGCGAAGATTCTTTTCTCGAAAGAGGAAAGTACCTGATCTCTCTCTTGACTGGAACAGTGATTCTCAGACTCCCCCCCCCCCCCCCCCCCCCCCCGCCGCCCATCACCATGAACTTGTTGACACACAGGTGGCAGGGGCTCACCCCCAGAGTCACTGATTCAGTGGTTCTGGGGTGTGGACAAAGATGTGCATTTCTAGCAAGTTCCCAGCTGAAACTGAGGCTGTGGTTCAGGGGACCACGTGTTGCGACTCACCGGAGGAAGGTCAAGCACAGGCTGCTAGAAAGTGGGAAGGGCTCACGCAGTGGCCACCGAATTGGAGCTGTGCTCATGTGTGAACTACACAGACCGGAAGGCCACACACTCGGACTGAAAGGAGCCTGGAGAATTTCTGGAAATGATGTCAGTCACACTGGGCCCTTGAGACCACACAGCTCGTCCGCAGGTTGGGGCGGGCCTGGCGGGTGCTGAGAAGGGAAGGGGGCGGGCCTGGCCAGGGCAGGTGCTAGGCCACGAGTCTGTTTCAGAAGAGGGAGAAATCTCATGAATTATAGGTAAAACAGTAGTGCAAAATTTGTTCCCATTATTACTCCTGTTTCACTGCAGATCTAAACCTAATGAGCACTGGAGTTTTCTTAAGACAGGGGAATTTTGCAAAGTGGAAAGAGAAAGCACAGAGTTTTCCTCAGAAGGGAGCATTTGGGTTTTTGCATTCATATTTAATCTGGTTGGTTTACTTTCTTAGCAAGGCATTAGCAAAGTTGTGGATAGTGGGGAGAACACGGATCAAACCCACCAATAAAAAGAAGAAAACCTTCAGGAGCTGCAGAAGAGAAAGGATTATTTAAATCCTAATTTACAAGGCAAGGGGCGCCCCCCTGTGGCCTCGTGGCGCAACGGTAGCGCGTCTGACTCCAGATCAGAAGGTTGCGTGTTCGAATCACGGCGGGGTCAGTGACCAAAAGCCTTTTTAGGGTAAAGACATGAAAAGCAAGGCGATTCCCTCCAAGGTGTACCTAGTAGTTGACTTTGAGAGGCTTCCAAAGAGATGTGACTGTTAAAAATCAAAATGTACTGAGTACATTTTAAAGTTCTTACTGACTTAATTCAAGTGTTCATGCTCAGCCGAATCCCGTCTAGTAGATAGAAGGAGCCCCAGAGAGGTGTACAGGATGAGACTTTTATAGGCAGAAGGGACTTCGAGCGAGGAGGTGATACTGTCGCGTTCCTTTGCGGGACGACAGGCATCTGTCACCTCCCTAGTGCTGACGCAGCGATTTCTCGTTGACTGGCTGAGGATTCCGTTTCTGGCAGGTGCTGACACCGTCGCTGGTAAGCCGGTCTCCGTGTGCCGGCTGGGGCTTAGCACAAGGGACACCACTTTGGACCCATGGTCCTGTCTTTAACACGACAGAAAGGACAGAATATCTGCTCTTACCAGAGTTTTGTGGGATGTGTTCTGTTCGGCCTCGGTCCCTGGCCCGCCGCTGGGATTCTGTCCACGGCTAGAGCTCCCCAGATGGACGGCGCGTCCTTTGCAGCCTTCTTTAAAGAAAGTCTAATTTAAACACTCGTCTTGGGCGTTCACCACGTCAGGGAAGGCACAGTCTTCTGTTTCCCTCTTTCTGCTTTGGTTGCTTTCTGGATTGTTCCTTCGCCAGTCTGCCTGCAACAGTGTGTGCATCACGCCCCGCCCCCCTCCCAACCAGGAGTCTAGAGCCTTCTGGACTTGTCCTCTTCCTCAGTCCCCGGGGTGAGCAGCGAGTGCCGCTGTTGGATGTCCTAAAGTGCTGCAGCCCGTCGACTTCTCCTCACCAGCATCTTCCATCAGCATCTCTGGCCCCGGGCGTTGACATGAACCTGGGATCTCCTCTTCCCAGGTCCCCTCTCGCTCAGTGAAATCGGGGTCCTTCCTGTACACGTCTGTGCATCTGTGTGCACAAGCCTGGGCCTGACAGCCTCCTCCTGAAAACAAGACCCCGCGCCCGTCTGTGGCCCAGGCCTTTCGGTTCCTCGAAGGCTGCTCCTTCCCAGGACAGGACCTTTGTCAGAAAGGAATGTTCTCCTGTGTTTGCTGCCTGACTGTGTTGCCAGGTGAGCCGGGGCCTGGCCTCAGCCAGCTCCAAAGGCCTCGCCGAAGGTTCTCGGCCTTGTCACCACAATGAATTCAAGGCCAGACAAGTAGCAGAGCTGACGAGGAACGCGGGCGGGAAATGTGTTAGAGTGGAAAGTACACTGCGGAGAGGTGAGAGCAGGAGAAACCTCCGGGGTGAGAGGAAGGGGAGGGGAGAAGAGAGGGAGAGAGAGCACTGGAGAGCGAGCAGGCAGGTTTTCGCTGGAGCTGCTGGAGTGGGTTATTTCTATCTTTTTTTAAAGGACAGTTGGTGACTAGGGGTCTGAATATTTATTACTTGGGGGTGGGAAGCAGGGTTTGGCTTCTTCCTCATCTGCTCAGGGGTTTCCTGCTCTGGCGCCGCTGCCTCGGCCTGTCTGTGTGACGGGACTTCCCGTGGAGTGGGGCCCGGACAGGCTCCTGGCCTTCTCCAAGTGCCAGCAACAGAAGAAAACAGAACTGGACAGCATGAGACATGAAAATCCACTGGATCAAGTTACCTAACGCGTCGGTGCTCCTGGCTGGGCACCGCCTCCTCCGCGCTGGCCTCCAGGCATCCTGTTAGAGCCTGCTCTGACAGCCCCACTTACATGAGCACCAGTTATGTGTGTTATACTGAAGGTGTCTGTGTCCAGTAGAAATACGGTAAGGTTTCTGACTTTCGGAGGTTCATTACAAAGTTACATGAAATAAAAATCAGTAGCTAATATTTCACGGGTGGTTTTATACTGTTTTTCAAATAGCTTTAATGGACATCCTTTGAATTTACCTTTAACACCCCTGGAGGAATGTAGGCACCGTTTACACAGGAGAAGACAAGAGCTAAGCCATTATATAACTCGATCGAGTTGAGGTTTATGTCCCATGCTGTCCAGTTCTGTTTTCTTCTGTTGCTAAGATTTGCAGAAACCTAGTTCATGGTCCGAATTCTTCCTAAAAGATCAGTTTGCTGTTGGAGCTTCCTGCCATCCGTCCCCTTCAAAGGGTCCTAACCACAGCTCTAGGAAGTACTGTAAGCTCTCTATTCTGAAGAAGAGGTGCAAAAAGATAGAAAGCAAAGGAGATAGAGGCATGTGAAAAACTGGCTTTCACATGCTTTGTATAATCCGGACTATCCCTGCCCATTACCTCCCTGAAAACCAAACTCAGGGTTCCCTTTGGTAAAGATAATTTTTATTGATCGTCAATAGTGTTCTCTGTGTTGGTTTTTTTCTCCAAAGTAGTGAAAAGTCCTCAAAAGCAAGGGGCATAACTTCTATTTATTTCTGGGTCCTGTTCGGCTTTTGGTTCCCAAGCCCACACAGGCCTCAGCAGCCGGCGGTCACCCTCCCAAGGGCAAGTGATGGGGACGGATGTAAGGAACAGGATTGGGAAGAATTCCTACTTTCAGCGTTTTCTTTACTCTTCTTGCTTCTGATGACCATATCCTCCGTATACAAACTTGGGTTTTCACAGAAGAATGACTATAGGTCTTTTTTCCAAAATGCAGTAACTTGTTTCAAACTTGAATTGAGCACTTTGACCCAGTAATTAGCCAGATTTGCTTGCATCCTAAACGAGAGATTTTTGGAATTTGTTTTCATTAACGACTTAAATGAGGTGGGGTGAGGTGCCTCTTTAGCGCAGTAGGCAGCGCAACAGTCTCGTAAATGGGGTGGGGTGGGGAAAAACATTTTCATATGTCGGTTATTTATGCTTCTTCTTCACCTTCAAAAGCCTCCAAGGGTTGCATATCATCAGTTTCACTTCTTCGAGGTCACAGGGTTTCTCAGAATGTTTAGGTATCGTGTTTTCTTTGATTGAGTTTAGAAAGATTCTAGGGAAAAAGCTTACAATCTCTTTGCGCTACCAATGTGGAGATAGTATAACTATAAAGAAAGAGGGGGCCGCGGGCATTGGTGGTTCAGTGGTAGAATTCTCGCCTGCCACGCGGGAGCACCGGGTTCGATTCCCGGCCAATGCAACCTGTCTTTTACGCACTAAGAATTACAAGCTAAAAGTACTTCGAACTGTGTTCCTTGGATCCGTTTATGGCTGAGAAAGATCAAAGCAAGCCTTCCTTATGCAATTTCACCTTGTAAACGACGCCACTTGGCATGCATTTGGTTTTCCCGTGACCTGCAACGTCATCCTACTGAAGCTACGTACATTCCGACCTCAACCGACCTCCACCGATCCATCTTTCGGAGGCGAACTGTAAGTCGCTGGTATTTGAGGGCGAGTCTGGCCGTGCACGGAGCCGAGGCATCCTTTCTCGGTCTTAGAGGCAATCGCTGAAAAATACCCAAACATCTCAAATAAGAAGGCACCGAATTTACGGCCTTGAAATTTAAATCTGAGACACGACCTGGTTTGTTGTAAACGGAGTGGCGCAGCGGAAGCGTGCTGGGTCCGCAACACCGAGGGCGGTGGGTCGAAACCATTCTCTGCTGTTTCTTCAGAGGTCTTTGGTTCGAGTTTTAGAAAACGGGAGTGAAGATCTGGATGTGTAAGAATCCCCAAGGGCATGTGGTACAAACACCCGCTTCCTGTCTCTGAGTTCGGTTAGTCCTTGTACTTCAGTGTCTGAGTTGGGTACCAACGCACCTGCTGAAGTGAATGCTACCCCCGCAGGGGCTTTGGTATTTCGCATGTCAGGAGAGCGTTGCAATATGTAACAACTTCTGTTACCAACGTCTAGATAGTCAAAATCTTGTTCTTTTTAGTATGATAACAGGCAGTCTAGAGGTGTTAGACCAAAAGGAAAGTCAGTTTGCAAACAGGAAAGATATTATTTCTCATGGGAGTATATCCAGACAAGTGGGGAGCAGTCGTGTAGTCGTGGCCGAGTGGTTAAGGCGATGGACTTGAAATCCATTGGGGTCTCCCCGCGCAGGTTCGAATCCTGCCGACTACGGAGTACTGTTTTCTTCCCAGGTGTTACACCTGTTGGACCAACTTTGGAGGCTGTAAAACACACACAATAACACGAAATACACCGTTTTCCTTAGTATTATTATATCTCTCCTCGAAACTGTAAGCAGGTGGTTGTTGTCTTTTAGTATAACGGTGGGTGAAGAAAATTTTTGAAAATGATTTTTGGAAAACATTAGGGATTTCTGAAACCGCTATAAAGGTGCTGACACATGCTCAGGCTTTAATTCTTCTTTTAAATTTCCCTACCCGAAATCTAGCTCGGGTCTGACTTATGAAACTGAAACCCGGAATTTGGGCACATCCAATGCATTACTCTTTTACTCATCAGCACATTTGTTGTTTTGGAATCAATGTCTCTAACAGGAAATTTCCAATCTTTCCTCCTCTGGAGCCCTTTATCATTCCACTTAGGAAGTCAGAATTGCAGAGAGGAAGTACAGGATAGAGAATTTTCAAAACTGTTTTCAGACACTGGCTAAATCTTATTAAGAAAAAAGAACTATTGTGCTCGATAAAACTACCAGATACACAATACTGTATATGCAACATAAATAAGAGTAAATATAACATTTGTCTTTTGTTACACTTGCAATCGATTCACCACAGATTATGGATAAGTGAAAAGAAGGACATAAAATACTTAGAAATGTAAACGTTCTTCTTAATCCTTGAAATTACTAGTAAATCTCCATGTTACATTTAACTTTTTTTCTTCTTGCGTTTCTTTGTACTCATACATGTCCTAAGAGACATTTTAAGTGTTGACACTTTCCCCTATAAACCCACAGGCAAACGTTCATTGTCCAGGTTAGCAATTCAGGAAATGCACAGTTTTGATTTTTCTAGGAATATGGTTACTCAAGCCCTGCGTGGGTGTGGGGAAAATTCCAAGCAAAGACAAGCTCTGTTGGGCTTTACCCCTGACCCAGCAAGTCCGTTGCCTCCTGGGATCAAGGGAACGTGGACCTTCTGCACCTGTTTGGGACAAAGATCTAACCAGGTGTGTCCAACACCCTGCAAAGAGCTTCCAAAAACTTGCCATGGGACCTACCTGCTGTTGGCCCCATGGTGTAATGGTTAGCACTCTGGACTTTGAATCCAGCGATCCGAGTTCAAATCTCGGTGGGACCTGGCAGCCTTTTGGTTTTCTTCTCTTCAATCACCCTTGCATCTGGACTTGGCCGGAGACACCTGGGCATGCGTGCACCTCAGCACTGCATCCTAGACAGCAGGGTGAACTGCAGGCCGTTCTGTCCTGCAGAACCACATGGCTTGCGGGCGTTTCTGGGATTCTATGTCCTCTCCTGTCCCCCACCTCCCCTTTACTCCGGCATTGGAAAATCAGGTTATCATCTGGACGCCTTAAGGACTCGTGTTTCACACCCTAGACCTCAGTTCTGGGTGTGGGTTCTAGCAGGTTCTACACATGAACTTGCCTTATGTTGGTAATGTGTGTGAGCCCTAGTTGTTTTGTTTGTTTTGGAGCATCTGCGGTCTGGGATACAGCCGATTTCCTATTGATATTAAAAAAAAAAAAACTGTAGTCCATACCACACTGAACAGAATGACAAACCATGCGTTTAATATTCATAGATTTTCCATCGGAAGTGTGTGTACGGTGGCCCCATGGTGTAATGGTTAGCACTCTGGACTTTGAATCCAGCGATCCGAGTTCAAATCTCGGTGGGACCTGCTTTGGTTTTAGTCGCCGGCCCGCTGTCTCAAATCGCTAGTGCATCCTGCTGTGTGGGCATGAACTTTACACTTGGGGCGTTCTTCTCCCGAAGCACATCATGTAATTCCTTACTCTGTTCTCAGACTTGGGAGAATGACCTACTTATATCAGCTTTGTGTCCTTGTGGGAAACAACGCTGGGCTCTCCGGGTTCCTGAAGTCAACCTGATCCCCTTTGGTTTTAAGCCCTAACGGTTCACGTATCAAATGCCACCCCTCTTCTCAGAAGGTCTTGGCAGTGCACGGGCACCATGCACGAACACACATAACCGCTGGAGCAGAAGGCGTCTGGTGGAAGGGCCCTGCGGTTAGCACTGTGGACTCTAAATCCAGCAATGTGAGTCCAGATCTCTTTGGGATCTCTGCACCATTTTGGTGATTTTTCCTCTGTGGTTCTCCTAACTCATTTGCTCACCGTGGAGGCACATACATCTGGAGACTTGTGCCGCCAATTACTTCTGGTCAACACCCCAATCCACACAGAGTCCCCGGCCAAGAGAGAATTGTCTCCGACCACCTCCCTGGCCCTCCTCCCCCGCACACGTGATGTCCCTTTTTGCCTTTTTGCCCTGAGGCCTCAGATCCTGGTAAGCTGGAATTCCGGCCCTGGTGGCTAGGAGTTCACGTTTTACAGTCCGCTGCCCAGGGCCTATCGTGGGGCCTGCTTGAGGTGTTCCAACAGCTTCTAATCACTCACTCTGGCCTGAGAACATTCCTCCTGCACAGGGGCCCAGCCGTAGATGCATCTTTTTTTTCTTTTAATTTTTTTCTTATGCTTTTATTATTGAGATAGAGAGAAACAGAGTCTGAGTAGGGGAGGGGCAGAGAAAGAGGGAGACATAGAATTGGAAGCAGACTCTGGGCTCTGAGCTCTTGGCACAGAGCCTGATGTGGGGCTCGAACCCATGAACCGTGAGATCATGACCGGAGCTGAAGTCGGCTGATTATTAAACAACTGAGCCACGCAGGCACCCCCGTAGATGCATCTTAGAGCCTCCGAGGTCTGCATCATTCGAGGCTCCATGCCACGCCCCGGGCTAATGCACTGCCTACATTATTTTGAAGATCCGCTGAACTGTGAGTACACAGCAGTCTTTCAGTGGAGACCCAACTTCAAGGGCCTCAGGATGTCCTGGGGAACACTTGGACTTCACCTCTCAGTAGACTGGTCTTAGTTTTGGACACCTTGCCCTTGCGTTTTCCCAAACCAGGGGTGCGCTTTGCTATGTATGGGTGCTCCCTCAGGCTTGCACGTCCTCCCCCACATCAACATCCACTCCTCGCTCTTTCTCTGGCAACTGAAAACGGTCCTCTCTCCATCAGCCCCAAGAATCTTGATGCCTAGTTTTGCTTTGCCTGGCGCCTGAAGTCAGATCCCGGTAAGTTAATTATAAGCTCTGGGGATTAAAAGTTTGTAGGTCGCTGGTCCCATCTGTGACTCTTGTCTCCACTGGAGTTCACACACATGTTCTGCAGGTTAACTCTGAACTTGAAAACGTCTAAGCCGTGGAGCGAGGCCCCAGCCATCAGTTTCCATTGTCTCTAGACAAGAGGCTCTCTCTTAATGTTCCTTAGATTGAATTTATGCCCAAATGTCTTGAAGAGCAATGGGCAGGATTCGATAGTATACATGTCTTTTCTGGAAGGTTTGTTATACAGAGACCCCATGGTGTGATGGTTAACCCTGTAGACACTGGATCCTTCTGTCGACTCTCCTCTCCTTAGTTCATGCACATCTTCCCGTGATCCCAGTGACAGCAAGAGAAGAGGCCCCATAAACGCTCTGGTCTCTGAACATTGGTTGGACACGCCTGTGAAGCCCCAGTCACGGTAACGTTTTAGAACCTCTGCATTCGTTTTTCATTGCTGCTGTAGCAAACTACCCCATATTTCTGGCTTCATACGACACAAATGACCTTTCTTAGAGTTCTGGAGCTCAGAAGTCTAGACTCAGGGGGTCAGCGGGTTTTCTGGAGACTTCAGGTAAGAGTCTTACTTCCTTGCCATTTTCAGCTCCTTGTGGCCTCAACCCTGAATCATCTCTTGCTTCTGTAGTCACGTTTCCTACTATTCTGACCTTCCTTTGGTGCCCTTGGAAAATCCAGGATAATCCCTTCATTTCAAAATCCTCAACTGAATCACATCTATAAAGTCTCTTTTACCAGGCACGGTAACGTGCTCATAAGTTCTGGGGATTAGGATGTGGTCTATGTGAAAAGCCATTATTCAACTTACCACAGCCTCTATTAACAAACGGCAAGTGCCTAGCAATGCTCTTTAGATTGCTTCTGTTGATCAGGCCTTTTTTCAGAGGAAAAACAGGGATGCAGTTTCCACACGTCTTGTTTTTCAATAGACACTCTTCTCTAAGGGCTCCGTGGCATAATGATTAGCATGAAGTCAAATCTGGAAATTTTACGGTCCCTTGTATTTTTACCTTCTCAATGGCATTCCCTCCCCATCACAGGATCTCGGGGCATCGGGCCTTCCTGAGTTTATGGGTATCTGCTGTGTAGATTGCCACAAGATTGGCACGGACGACAAGATACACTTTGTCTCACGCTTGTGGTGGGTCCCCAGGGTCAGCATGGCTGGGCCTTCCGCTTCGGGATCTTCTGAGATCTGCATCCAAGTACTGGCTGGACTGGGAGTCACCTCAAAGCTCAGCCGGGGAAAGATCCACTCATTTCCAAACTGACATGTGTGCTGCAGGATTTAGTTCCTCCAAAGCTGCGGATCCGAGGGCCTCAGGTTCCGCTGGCTGATGGCTGGAGTCCGTCAGCGGGTCCTTGCCGCGTGGGTCTTACCAGTGGGACGGCTCATCTTCTCGAAGCCTGAAAGCCGAGAGAGCAACAGCGCAAATGTTTGGGTGAGCTGGAAATCACGACCTGGTGTCATCTAATCATGGGAGGGACATCCTGTGACATTTACTGTGTTCTGGATGTTAGGAGCAAGTCACTAGGCCCAGCCCACACTCGAGGGAAGGGATTACACAAAACCTATGTCTGCCACCTGGATTCCAGAGACCGCAGAGACCCCAAAGCAGAATGAGCCTCAGCTCTGGCCTCCTAGGACTCATACGTCACAGGACGCTTTCTTTTTCTTTTTTTGCCTAGTCAGCAAGTGCTCTATTGAAAGGAATTGCTGGTACCTCCCAACTGGGAACATTCCTTCAAGGTCTTAGTTTTTATAGTTTTCCTTTATCTCTCTCTCTTTACAATCCAGTCAGCATTGAAGGGCTAGATCCTCACAAGTGAATTCGGATCTCTAGGTATAGCGCCCTCCGCCGGCTATTTTCCTAGAGTTTCCCAGGGATTCAAGTGCGCAGCAAGGGGTGAGGCCCAGGGAGCTCATGCGGCCCTGCCGGTCCACTTCGACTTGCCGCCACCCCAAGGCGTTTACTATTTTCTTACACAGGTTGCGATGTTTAATTATGTATTGCCTGTTTCTGCATAATTAGGTTTCACCAGGGTAGGGAAGTTTACATGCTCCTCTATTTAGAACATGTGTGAGATGCTTGAGAGATATTCTTTGAAAGATCGAATAAATAAAACACTCCGTGAGCTCTTCATATGGGCCGCGGTCAGCACGATTTACGGCCCCAGTCCCGACACCACCCGCCAGCACAAATACATCGTTTTTCTTTCCAGCGGCTTTTTTGAATCCGTCACTCACTCAAACTTAAAAACAATGACAACTTCATGCCGTTTGCCTGCTGGAGGATGGGAGCTGCTGAAGGGGACGCTCGTCTGCCTGTCTGAGACTGATATGTTTTGATATTGATTTGATAATTCATATGTTTGCTACTTATTAAATCATTCCTTGACTCCTCCTTACATCACGCAGTTTGAATCCTGATCATGTCGCAAAGGTCATCTGGTCATCTTCCGTTCCCATTCATCCCAATTTCTTACTGATTAAAAAAAAAATTTTTTTTTACCATTTTTTATTTATTTTTGAGAAATAGACAGAGCATGAATGAAGGAGGGGCAGAGAGAGGGAGATGCAGAATCCGAAGCAGGCTCCAGGCTCTGCGCTGTCAGCTCCAACTCACGAACCGTGAGATCATGACCTGAGCCGAAGTCTGCGGATTATCCGACTGACCCACTCAGGCGCCCCTCTTACTGATTCTCTAGTTTATCATGTTGCATACACACACACACACACACACACACACACACACAGACACACACAGACACACACACACACATCACACACACACACACACAGAGCGAGAGCGAGAGAGAGGGAGAGGGAGGGAGAGAGACTTATTTATTTCCTTATTTTTGTCATAACATCGGGTATGGATGAGAAAGAGGAAAGCAGCCCTGGCGCCCCGGCCTGGGCTCTTGGGTCGGGCTGGCACTCGCTGCCCCGTCGTGGGAAGCTTTGGTTGAGCACGCGCAGTCTCACGTGGTAAGCGCCCCAGCGATTCTCCGGTCCTGAGGACCGAGACAGAGACCAGCACCACCAGAACATCTCCTAATCCAGTCCAGAACAGACCGGAAAAGGTGGCCGTGAGCTCTCCGCAAAGACCGGGCATCTGCCCGCGGGTGTGAGCGACTCCTGGGTTTACCCATTCAGCCTCACTCCGTTCTAACGCCAAATCACGGAAGCACGCCTGCGCTTCCTCACAGCCGCCCCCCAGGGCACAGCCTGGCTCCCTTGTCCCCTCCCTCAAGTCACCCGCCGTCAGACATATTGTTACAATAAGGCAACAAGGCCGTTTGCCAGCTTGGTTTGGTTTTTCAAATTCCAGATGTAATGGACACGCAGCATCGGGGAAGGTTCAAACGTGCGAGGCGCTGATGCATCGCTGCGCCGCGGAATGGGTGCGGCGGGCGTCACCCGACACCCGCATCACGTCACCCGACACCCGCATCACGTCGGGCGGTGCTCTCTTCATGTTTTGTGATGAGAATGTTTAAGATACGGTCTCTTAGCAACTTTCAAGTATATAATATACTATTGCTGACTATAATCACCAGCTTGTGCGTGAGATCTTGGGAAGTTACTCATCTTCTAACAGCAAATTTTGTGCCCTTTGACCCTCACGCCCCCCCCCCCCCCCAGCCCCTGGGAACCACCACTGCACTCTCTGTTTCTACACATTCAGTGCTCAGCTTTTCAAGATTCCACACGTAAGCGATACCATTCAGCCTTTGTCTTTCTCCGTCTGGCTCCCTCACTTAGCGGAACGCCCTTGAGGTCTACCCAGGCCGTCAAAATGGCAGTGTCCTGTATGCAAAGACACATTCATTCACTGACACCTGGGTTTGTTTTTCCATATTTCGGGGATTGTGAATGCTGCTGAAGTGAGGAGCGGGGTGCGGAGATCTCCTTGGTAACTCGTTTTCTCTCCTCCGGATAAACACCCACACGCCGGATTGCTGGGGCACAGGGGAGTTCCAGTGTTAATTTTCTGAGGAACCTCCGTGCTGTTTTCCATGGTGGCTGCACCCGCTTCCGTTCCCAGCAACGGTGCACAGGGATCCGTTTCCTCCACGGGGTACTAACTCTTGTTATCTATGCACTTTTCGCTGATGGCCATTCTAACAGATGTGGGGGCCTTGCGGCTCTGACTTGCGTTTCCTTGATAATTAGCGACGTGGAGCATGTTGGCCAGTTAGATGCTTTCTTTGGAGAAATGGCCTTCCATGAAAGGGAGGTCGGCACAAAATGGCGTCCAGAAGCTCAGGGAGCAGGAAGGCTGAAGGAGAAGGCCGACAAGTCCAGTCTGAGGAGAAATGGTTTATCAAAGGCAGTTAGGGACAGAAGCAGGTCTTGGGTGACTCCACGTCCTGGGACACCTGCTTTTACAGTCTTGGGAGCACACGGGAAGCCTGCCCAGAAGGGATGAAGGAGACTCACCGTTGTACCTCCCGAGCAGACTGAGGACGTGGCGCCCGAAGGTGTACTTGTCAGGGCGGCCGGACAGAGAGAATGGGTGTATGTGGGGGGCTGTGTCTGGGGGCGGTGCCCAGGAAGGCTTCAGGTCACAGGGTGGTGGTCACCGCAGAGCTGCCCGAGATGGCGCTAGTCTGGTCCACGCAAAAGTCTCTAGAGTTCTCTGAGCATTTTGAAATCGGACTTGATGTTGTTGTTATTGAGTTGTAGGAGTTCTTTCCATATTTTGGATATTAAATCCTCCTCCAATATATGGTTTGCAAATGTTTTCTCCTGTTTAATAGCTTTTTTCATTTTCTTGATGTCTTTTGCCCTGCAGCGCGGTTCAGTTTGATAGAGTTTTACTTGTTGATGTTTTTCTTGTTGCTCGTGCTGTTGGTGTCTTATCCAAAACATCATTGCTGAAATAAATGTCAATGAGATTTCCCCCTCATGTTTCCTTCTAGGAGTTTTATGGTTTTTTGGTCTTATATTTATGTCTTTAATCCAATTCCAGTTAAATTTTGTGGGTGCTGTGGGATGGACGCCCACTTTCAGTTTTCTGCATATGGTTATCCAATTTTGGATCAATCCAGTATTTGGATTATATCCGATCTGAAGGTTTGTACCCTCTATGATGTTGAGGTACATTCTCTCTATACCAACGTTGTTGAGAGTTTTTCTTTTTTTAAATCATGCAAGACTGTTGTGTTTTGTTAACAACATGGCGTGACAGATGTGAACATGAAAAATGTTTGTATTTAATAAGGTCTTTAAAAACACCCCTTTAACTGAGATTCTCCAAGCTCTCTGGAGGTCTGTGCTCTCCCTTCGGCCACAGCAAGCGGACCCCTTACCCAGCTGCAGGCGCTTTCCCGTGATCTGCGGCGGGTGGGCCTCGAAATAGGCAATAAAAAAATAAAGGACAGTAAAATTTTAAAAATCAAACTCACCTGTACGAAACAAAAAAACAAGTAGAAACAAAACAAAACAAAACAAAGCTCCCTCAGATGGTCCTACAATTCTTCATTAAAGCCCCAAGCCCAACATCTTTGGCCTGGCTTCCACACCTTCCCGCTGCCCCGCAGTCACCCGCCTGCACTTCCCGGAGGAGGGACTCTTTCCAAGTAGCGCTAACGTCGCCCGGGGCATCCTTCCTTCTGGAAGTCCAGCCCAGAAGGATCTTGCGGCACTAGGGGTAATACACGGTTTCAGTGCACGGGCCCTAATAGGAACGATGAAATCCCGGGTGGTTTTTGTTTTTTATTTATTTATTTTTCCAAGGTGGTTTTTAGAACCAAAGCAGTCATTCACCCCGTTCTTCCGTCAGAGGTTCCCATGTTTCCTTAGGAGGTGTGTTTTGTTTTTATTCGGGTCCACATCCTCCTTCCCCGGACTACAGTCCCTTTGTTTTTCTTTTTTCCTTTGTCGAGCCTAGAGGGCCACTTACAGGGGACAAAGAAGTTTCCTTCATTAACAATGGGACTCACAAAGCAGGGCTGTGTGAAGTATAGCAACATTTATCCACGAACTCGCCTTCAGGTGACGAGGTGGCCGAGTGGTTAAGGCGATGGACTGCTAATCCATTGTGCTCTGCACGCGTGGGTTCGAATCCCATCCTCGTCGGCGGCTTTCTCCGCGCCGGTGGACTGAGGTTTTAGCTCCTCGAGCGAGTTGAGAGGCCAGTACTTGTCGGTGAGACCTCGTAGGAAAGAAAAAACCCAGTAACGTTCACTAGTTGGAAACCCAAAAGAAAAACCCAGTAACGTTCACTAGTTGGAAACCCATTTCGCTGTTTTACGGACGCTCCTTCGCGGGTCAGCCCCTTGCCTGGGCAGCCGGCGTTATCGATGGAGGTCGCAGGCGCGGTGACCTCACGTCTCCGGGGTGAGGTCCCGCTGTCAGTGAGGTCGGCGGTGCACAGCTGATGCTGGCGCCCCCTGCTGGCATCGCATTCACCTTTCGCGAAAATTCGCAAAGAAAGGCATCTTCTCTTTTTTTTTTCTTTTTTAAAACGTAGAATCCACGCCCATCAGGGGGCTTGAACTCTCTCTCTCAGCGAGAGAAAGAGAGACCTGCTCTACGTGAGCCAACAGGCGCCCTGGCGTCATTCTCCATTTTGGATTTCGGTTGAATGAGTTTAAATCAAAGATCTTTTCCAAGCGCCCCAGTCTAGCTGTTTCTCCCTTCTTTGCTCATTTTCTGCCGTTTGCATCTTAATTTTAGCACATACTCCCATAAAACTCCGTTGTCACCTGTTGTCACTTTACTGTGAGCTAGGCAGCAAGGCTCGGGTATACAGTGTACAACACATCTGTGGGGACCACAGAGATGATCTCTTTGAAAACTACACCTTCTATCACCTGTCTCCATTTTACAGACGAGGAAACTAAGGTAGAAACCAAACCAACTGTTTTTAAAAAATCATATCACGGGCCTTTCCTTCCTGAGGTTCGTGGGAACCAGGTTCTTCCAGATCAAGTGGTTAGCTGATGAGATCTTTCCCAAATGTTCACATCTTGAAACCGACACCCTGACTTTTGATATCTAGAGAATTCTTAAGTACCTTTGTCATAAGCCAAAACCTCATGAGGACTGAGGCCTATGCAGCACAAAACCTGAAGCAGTATCTGATTTTGAGTTTTATCTAACCATGTCTGGCTGATACGGTACATGCAGTTTAAAGATGATTTACAAACTTCTAAATAAAAGAAGACCACCAGACCGTTAAAAATTATATGAAAAAAATCACAAAAACTATTGATAGAGTTCCTAAATAGTACTAAAGTGTCACGTGGCGCAAGACACCCCATATCTGCACAAACCGATAGCATGTTAAAATATGGCAAACTGGAAAATGTTGTCACTCTTATGACACGCAGAGAATGTGTTCAACTGTAAGGATGCAGACGGTTTCCCCTCTGACCTTGAAGGCCAGCTAACACCATTAACATTTCTGGGGGCGGGCCTAAAGATGGAGGTTAAGACTAGTCACGCCCTACGTGAGGGTCCTGGGCCCACTCTGTGATTGGTCAATGCTCTAAATGTTGTGATTGGGTCCCGCCAAAAGTAACAAGTACTCTAGGCAATGTGAATGGTTAAACCTGCTGTCAAAAATACTGTATAATAATAATTGGATCACTGTACCTATGTCACAATTTCCTGTAACTCTCCCTTCCCAATCTCATAAAAGTCCTACCCCACCTTTGTTCCGGGCTCTCTGGCTCTCTCCGTTCCACCAGCTTGGAGTGAGCAGAGGCCCGGGTTGGAACCTGCAATAAACGACCTTTGCTTTTTGGCTTTGACTCTGGACTCTGGTGCGTCTTTCTTGGGGGGCTTCCGTGATACGGGCATTTCACAACTTTTAAATCCATCTTCCCTTACCCTGGCTACGTGATGGATGAAGGGAAGATGTCTCATAAAAGTTAGTTGCCTTTATATCAGTGATATTTGATGCTTCAACATTCCGGATAATTGGTCTCCTGCCCGGAACCAGAAAGGACATACTGGTTGGACAAGGTTAGATTTATTGTCTTGTTACAATGAGGGAGGCAAAATGTGGTTCTCTTATTAGGTGACTCAGGCACTCTGTGATTGGGTACCTTGCTAGTTTTCGGCTCGAAGGCGAGAGGATGGAAGCAGGACTAGAGCTAACATTGGTTTTAAAAAATGCAACAGTCCCTCATGTGAGCGGGGAAGGAGGGGAGGTTTGCTAATTTTTGTTACATGGACAACGTTATTGCTTTTCATCTTTGTGTTCAGACATGATTATGGCCAGTTTTTTTTTTTTAAATCTTGCTTCGTGGTGGTCACTTGGAAATACTTGTAAGTATAGTTGGATGGTATACTTGGATGGCATACTTGGAAATTATTTATGTCCAACAGGAATTTCCTAGGGCTTCGCCGGGAGTGCCAGACCAGGTCCCAGCAACGCTCAGGACGAACTCTGCGTGTCAGACCAATTCCTGGCTGGCAGTGGCTGCTCTTCTCCTCCTCAAAGTGTGTAGAATTCATACGCATGATGACTCATTTTTAATATGCAATATTAAGGTAACAGGAAAGGAGGAATAATTACTAAAATTAAAAAGTTGTCACTGAGCCCTCAGATGATTAAATCGTTGGCAATTTTTTATTCTTTCTGTCTCCGAGCCCTTTGCCTAGTAACTCCTCAGCTCCTCTTCAAGAGACGGAGTGTCGTCCCTTATCTCTGGGGATGATTTGGGTCAATGTTAGTAGACAAGTCTGGCAGGGCCATCTCCGTGGGCGGAAGTCCCCTCCAGGGAGTGGCTGCAATTTCACTCAAGGTCCCAGACAGAACAGGCTTCAAAGTCACCGGAGCCCCTGCAGCGGGGAGCCTGGGAGTCACGTGGGGCTGTGCCACTCGACACTACAGCCCTTGGTGGAGTTTGGCCAGATCATTCGACTTCAGATGCTTGAGTAATAAACGCTTACTGTTACGTGCTTCTATGAGTTTGTGTTTGTGTGTTTGTTACGGAGCAGCAGCCGACCACAACACACGCTCTTTGCTGCTTCGAGGTCATGATCAAAATCCTGACGTTTTCAAAACTACCTTTTCTAATGTAGCATATAATTTACTTACATATCATATAAGCCATTTATTCTCTTTTGTGTTTTCTGTGTCGTTCCCTTCCCCTCCCCCTGCCCTCCACCCCAACGCTCTTAGGGACGCGGACTTTTGCGTACCGTGATCCTAGGATCTTAGGTCTACATCCCAGAGTCCAGAAACACTTATTACATTCATGCACCTGCTCTGCGCCGTCCAGCAGGGCCCAGCTCCCAGGGTTTGTAATCCGCATCCCGGAATCTTTCTTCTTGATTTCTGTTCTTCCAGTCGCTCTTCCCATCCATCTCTAATGAGCGTTATTATTATTAGTTTTTCCTGAATCCCCTTTTCAAAGGCGGAAAGGCTTACACATCTATTGGGGGAATACATATATTATTATTCTCCGGATTTGGGGAAGAGCCCCCTAAGCCCCAATGACCATTTAAGGGTCAGGATGTCTGCAGGTGGCCCTATCACTTTTTATTTTCTTCTCTTTGGCACTTCCTGGTCTGGAAAGGCTGTCTGCTCCTTTTGGTATCCTTTTCTGTGAATGCAGGAGAAAGAGGAAGAAGAAAGTGAAATAATTTGTATCAGGAACATTTTTACCTTTTGGATCAGAATTTCTGCTTCCATGAAACTCCTGGAGAGGGTGTGGGTGAAAGAAGTCAGTTCCTCCTCTGGACGGAGGATTAAAAGCCCATCAGGTGGGGAGGAGGACGCTTTTGCCTGTTCTCAGGAAACCAGAAACTTGCGAGCAGTTTAAGTATTTCTTAACTGTAACTTTATTCAGTTCTTTTGAGAGTATATCCTTTGTTAGCTTATAAAGGGTTACTTGGTGTAAATGCTACATTTCGTGAGGAAGGAGGCAGTGAGTGGCTTCTTATGACATTAACATGCTCCGCTGTTTTTCATCTGAGAAATCTCAATCTCTGGGAACCAGCGCTGAAGCCCCAACTGTTCTTTACAATTTGGACCCGACAGCGGTCTGGAGAAACCCTGGGTCACACCAGAGGCCAAGAGAGAGGCCTGGGAGAGGAAGAGGTAATAATTATTCCCATGTTTTAATATTCATCGCTCTGACCTGGCAAAAGCATCCATGCGCTCCCTGTGATGTGAACAGACTGTTTCACCAGGAAGTCAAGATTTGGAAATTACTTCTTCTCCATCGTAAAGTTTAAAATTCAGTTATTTAGGCACAAAAACGTGGGCTTTTTGTGTGTATTTTGCACCGCTCTCTCCTTCTGTCTTCCTTTTTGCTTACACACTCTGTAAATAGCTGGATTCTTTTCATGACCTTATTTTTCTGCTCTGGATTTCAGGTTTGCACATGAACTGTCCTCCTCCTTTTGATGGCGACAGCGGAGGCACAAAGGCAGGTAAGAGGGGAAAAGAAGGGTAAGAGTGAAACCCAGTAACACAGACTGCGGCGGCGGCAGCCCGAATGTCCGAGGACGCGCAGACTCAGACCAGAAGACAGAATCCAGAGAAGACTCTGGGGAGAAAAGAAACGGCAGGTTTCCATGAGGCTGGCCCCCGGGTTCCGCGTTAGTCTGAGACTCGGCCTTTCTTAGAGAGGGGTCGCCTTACAGATCCGACTCCCCTTAAAACCCCGGATCTCCCAAGGCCTTTGAGAATGACCGCTTGCGGGTGGGAAAGATGAGGAGGCGGGTTTGCACAGCGGGTGACAGGTGGACCCTCCTCCCGCCGCGTGAATTATGGCCCTCTTGGGGGCAGGGGGGGAATAAAAGGTGACGCACCCGGAGCTAACCACGAAGGGATTCGAACCCTCAATCTTCTGATCCGAAGTCAGACGCCTTATCCGTTAGGCCACGTGGTCCCCGGGTACGGGCCTGTGTCGCAACACTTAGAAAGTATAATGAGCTTTCCGCAGGGTCCTGAGTCTCAAAATAGCGCGCGGGCCGCCGGCGCTTTCTACACTGGATCCTCCGGGTTATTTGAGCCCCGGAGGCGGGACTCACCGCGGGTAGGAACTGACAATTACTGTGGGTGCTCCGGGGGAGAGGAAAGTCGCTCACAGACCACCCCCGACCAGAAAAACTGTTCATAGGACCGAAAAGATGCCAAAGGACCGCATATCGTCTGCGTCAAGGGCTGTCTTCGAATGCGCCCAGAGCGTCCTCACGGTTCAGACTCGTCCACGGTCACTAGTGTCAGACCCCAGGGGCCCGGCTGTCCTGCGCGGAGACCGCGCCCCCCCCCCCCCCCCCCCCCCCGCAAGGCGGTCGGCACCCGCACCCGCACCCGCGGCTTTCTCGCCGTCTTGCAGGCCGGGGGAGGGGGTGGGTAACAGTTTACCCCTTCTCACACTCTGGTACTTTCTGCGGCTGTGGTCATGTGCCCCCAGAGCGCTTTTCACAGTGCATCTCTATCTGGAGAAGAGCCTGCTTTTTGTTGGTGTCTTAGGGCTTCAGGGTGGTCCAGGGTCCTTTGAGGTTTCCACATATGAAGAGATAAACACTATTGCAGTATCACAAAAATCGATTAACAATTCTTCCATTTCATAGACGACTCCACACAAGAACGTGCTGCAATAAAATCCTTGCACGGACGGGTTGTTTCTAGACTTTACAGTGTTCTATAGAGTGCTTGGCCCAATAAAGCGGTAGAGATTCACACTTCCATTTTGGATCACTTCTTTCCAGTTCATCAGTGAATCTGGGTGACCTTGCTTAAGGATAATGGCGACAATCTACACATGTCGCATTTCCTTAATTTTCTTAAATCCCAGACCTTGGAAGCATTGGCCCTCTCAGCTCATTTGTGACAGGTCATGGCTTTTCCTGACTAGGAAATTAGCAGCTACCGGAGCACAGACATGGGGTTTTAAAAGTTGTCCTTCTTTCCCTGTCCACAGAACACCAGCAGGCAAGCAGTAGGAACTCAATAAAAATGTGCTCAATTTCTCACATACATATATATATTTGGAATTTTGCAATCATCTTTAATGTGGGGATTATTGAGCTAAGAGATTCTTTTATCCTGCAAAAATCTGACTACAGACTTGTTCTCTTCTCTCTCCCTGGAAGCAGGACGAAGGTGGCTAAACCGCTGTGGGCGGTGTTGGTAGAAGTCAGAGGACACTGCCAGGGCTCAGACATCTGGCCTGGTGGAGACACGATCTTCAGGAAGATCACGGGCAAGGATATTCAGCCAAGATAATTTTTTAAGTTTAGTTACTTATTTTGAGAGAGAGAAGGGGAAGGGTGGAGAGACTCCCAAGCAGGCTCCACGCGGCCATTACGAGTGAGATGTGGGGCGAGAACTCAGCAGCCGTGACGTCATGACCCGAGTTCAAAGAGCAGGAGTCCGACACCTAACCTTCCGGCCAAACTTATTCTTGAGCATGACTGGTGTCTTGGTTTCCATGACGTTTCCCCTCAGGCATCAGCATGTGTTCTAGTGGTACCCAAGCAACACATATTCCAAACACCTTGGCAGAAGATGATGATGAAAACCTTGAGCATTGGATGTGGGTTAGCAAGAGATGTGCTGCTGATATGGGCCTGGTCCTGGGGTGGCGGCCGGTGAGGGCTGAGTCTGGCGGGGGGGGGGGGGTCTGTCTGGCAGGCTCACCTGCCCGTGTTCGGAGGTGTGCAGATGAATTGGCCTCCTGGTCTAGCGTGCCCTATGGATAATTTTCTCTTCTGTTGGCAACGATCACGTTTGCCAAGTTCCAATATGTTAGACCGTACACTTATTCTCGTCTGTGAATGGAGAGGTTGAAGAAATTATTTTTAAAAACCACACACATTATGAAAGACATTGTTGCATAGTTTGCTGTAAAATAAAAAACCAAACCCCGCCCCCAACAGTCAAAAATCAGATCACCAACTTGAAAACTCCAGGGACTTTTTTCTAATGAGAAAATTTGATCGTATTTCTCCTTTGATCAAAATTGGAAATGGTTTCTCACTGCCCACAGACAAATAAAATCGAAACCTGTTTGCATTGCACATTCACTTCTTTATGACGGGCCCTATCGCGGTCTCTTCTGCCACAACTTAGAATTACATTGTGGCCCTAAAATTTCCAGGGCTCCTTTGACATCTTTGAGCCTCGTAGGGCCTCCAAAGGCCTATGACTTTGCCTGTTCTTACAAGAGATGACCTCTCTCCGGCCAGTTCCTCCATCAACGGGACCAGTACATCCCATCAGCCCCTCAACCTAGTGGGATGCTCCTCCCTGTCAGTCCGGGAAGCTGTTAAAATAAGCCAATCCACATTTTGGAGGGACCCAGGGGCCACTGTACCCCCTGGTTACTGGGAAGCTTACCTCCCGCAGCCCTTGCTGGCTCACTCTATTTGAGATTGCAGCCCGAGAGACCTTGCATGGCATGCGGTGCTCTTGCCCCCCAGGCTGTGAGCATGTTGGGGCCCAGTAGGCAAAAATAACCCTCAAACAATATTTGGCCTCCTGGGCCACACATGTGGCTTCTGTTCATCCTGTCTATGATTTTCTCGTTGCTTTGCAAAGAAACATATCCTTTTAGGCTTTGAATCACCTTGGGTCAGTTAGTGACACCAGCCTTCCCTTACTTTGTCTGCCAAAGATTTGCTTGTTAATGGATGAGCATCTTACCCTAGAATAACTGATGAAGGGCCTTAAGGAATGTAAATCTCCTTATAGAATTCTTCAGGCTCATCTTCCGCTTGGAACCACACTATTATTAGGGAATCCCTCTCTTGTAATGAATTGATTGTTCCTATTATTTACTACTGTCTACATGTCTTTACTTCAGGGACCTTGAACTATGTAATCATTAAAGAAATGATGTAATCACCCATGATATATAAGACCCTGGCTATCTTAATAAAGTGTGGCTTTACCACCTTCCCTGTTGTCTGTCTTCTTTCTTAGAGATATTGGCCGGGACCTTTCGACTGGGGTGTGTGGGCTGGTCCCCCGCATGAGCACGTGTGACCAGTCAACCGCTACCGATGCCATCTGTCCAGTGTTGAGCAAGGTATGTCCGGCCATGTGGTCACTGCTCAGGGCAGACCTCCTCCACCTACAGGGCGGATGGGAGGCGCTCTGAATACAGGCCCCTTTTCTTTTCTCCTCAAACCCTTCTCTTGCAATCTCTCTCACCTCCATGTTCGATCGCACCAGATAGTTTATAGCTCTTTAGAAACCCTTGACTGTTATACCTTCTTGTACTTGTTTCTTTCTTCTGTTTTATTTTTTCTATCTAGAAGTCTCTTCTTGGCTGCCCGCTAAGCTCTTACTCATTCAGGTTGGGACTCAAAATCTGCCACTTTTCCCAAGTTGGGCCATTGCCAGGGCAAAGGTAATGTGGCAAATCTATTTCACTTGGTTTTCACAGATCTCTGTAGTCACCGTGATGCTCCTTTGTCAAACTCTGAGAACGAACGTACTGGAAAGTTCGCACAGTTACTGGGTAACGGTGTTATTCTATGTACCCAAAGCGGGGGGGTCGCTACAAAGCAGGTTGTCAGCTTATTTGAAGTAAACTTGGAAATTCCTGACATGTAGCTGGTGTCAGGCACGTGTGGAGGTGGGGGACTGACTCACTTCCAGAAGGTGGGCTCCAATACTCCAGTGGACTTTGCTGGGCAACCACAGATTTCACGGGGGCCTGTGTTCACAACTGGAGAGAAGACAGAGGCCAAGAAAGACTTCTCTTGTCTTTGCTCCTGTGCATCTTGTACCCCCTGTGTCTGCTCTCTTCCCTTTGCTGTGATAAATCTTAACTCTGACTATAGGTTGAGTCATGTGAGTCCCAACTAGCGGGTGACCGGGAGGCTATCAGAAACCCTCATTTTTCCTTCTTCCACTGCACTTTGTGCATAATCTTTTAAAAGAAATATCTTCTTGTGCTGTACATACTTGTATACTTGTTGAGAAGACATCTAGACTGTAGGTTACTTAAATACTTAATGCTTAGCACAATGTCACCTGAGTATCTGAATAGGGATCTTTTCTGGGAGAAATATAATGTATACACTTTAAAAATGAGCATAGAGCACTTCTGTTGGAGATTGTAAAAGGAGGTAGGCGGTAGAGACACACTTAGCAGCATCAATCACAGAAGTGGTTTTCTCAGGTCAGAGTTCAGGCGTGGCCACCAAACTTTGCACTCTGCTTCAAACTGTTACTTATTTATTCCAAAGATTCAGACTCGGTAGTTGCCAAGATTTGGCGCTGGGGGGGGTCCAGCCGATTAGTCTACGGCTTTAGCCATGTAGCCACAGCTCGCTAAGAAGTCGTGGTTTCTGAATTAGGTATAGAAGGGAAATAACGCCTTCTCTCGGCTTCCTACCCTGCCCTCATCTCTACATTCAGTCTATTTTAGCGTTTTCCCAGCTCCACAGGGTAACGGGACTGTCACGCTCACTTTGGCACCCATTAGAAACAGTTTATGGTGGGAGAACGTCTCAGTTAATGATACTCGAGGGTCCATGACCGAAGGCCTATTCAACGCTGATGACTGTAAAGTTTCACGTTTATTTTCAGGACATAATTTTCACCCCAGAATGAAGCAAAACAAGAGGCTCCCTTTTCTTTGTGTACTGGGAAACGAAGCTCCAGAATTTTAACAGCTAAAACAGATAGCAGAGGATGGTTTCGATCCATCGACCTCTGGGTTATGGGCCCAGCACGCTTCCGCTGCGCCACTCTGCTCCCCGGCGAATCTTCCTCCAAATAATACTCTTAACTGTGTCCAGACGCGAATACTGACACTGGAAAAACACGCATTGAAGGAGCCGCTCCAATTCTCTTCGGGAGAATATCGCTACCAGAATCAAAGAGAGAACAGAACTAGGGGCAGCGACGGAAACATTAACACACTGTTGAGATTCGAGAGGCAGAGGGGAGAGGTGGCAGGAGAGTCAAGCGAAGATTAGAAGCTTTACTAAACGGGACAGGAAGGGGAAGGCCGGAAAAGAAGGCGGGCTTCCGCGCGGCGGAAGAGAATTCCGCCCCGGATCGCTAACCACGCCCGCGGTCGCCGTTGGGAGGAAGCCCCCTGGGCTCAGCGCGGGGGTGACTGCCGGCCGCGAGAGCCCCGGACCGAGGCTCGGGCGGGAAGGGCCGGTCCGCGGGCGCAGGAACGCTGGGGGCGCCGGCGCGGCGCGATCGTCCGAGGCACCCTGCGCAGCAAAGAATAAAGCAAAGCGCTCGTTTCTTTAGTCTGACGCACCTAAAATGTCCCGGGCTTCCCACACAGACCGGGACTCTGCAGACGCCTCCACCCGACTTTCGTCTCCGAAAGTCCCAGACCCGGGCCCCGCCTCCAGTGGCGTCGCCCGAGCCTTTCGCGAGGGGCGGGGCCGGGCAACCGTCGTTCTGCGTGGGCGCCTCCAGTCCTCAATTAGGTCCGCAATCCGCATATATAAAGAGTGTGCTCGGAAGGGTTTCGCACTTTTTTCGGAAGTTCTCTTAAGCGGTGGCAACATGTCTGGTCGCGGCAAGGGCGGGAAGGGCCTGGGCAAGGGCGGCGCCAAGCGCCACCGTAAGGTGCTGCGCGACAACATCCAGGGCATCACCAAGCCCGCCATCCGGCGGCTGGCCCGGCGCGGCGGCGTCAAGCGCATCTCCGGCCTCATCTACGAGGAGACCCGCGGGGTGCTCAAGGTGTTCCTGGAGAACGTGATCCGGGACGCCGTCACCTACACGGAGCACGCCAAGCGCAAGACGGTCACGGCCATGGACG
>NC_043706.1:3429623-3437581 GCF_006229205.1 Suricata suricatta
TCCAGGGCATCACCAAGCCCGCCATCCGGCGGCTGGCCCGGCGCGGCGGCGTCAAGCGCATCTCCGGCCTCATCTACGAGGAGACCCGCGGGGTGCTCAAGGTGTTCCTGGAGAACGTGATCCGGGACGCCGTCACCTACACGGAGCACGCCAAGCGCAAGACGGTCACGGCCATGGACGTGGTCTACGCGCTCAAGCGGCAGGGCCGCACCCTCTACGGCTTCGGCGGCTGAGCGCCTAGCACCTGGTGCTACTTCCACAGACACAAAAAGGCCCTTTTTAGGGCCACCTTTATTTTTCATGAAAGATCTGTAGCTTTTATTATAACCTTCAGAACCCAGGGGTTCAAGAGTTATCGGGTTGCGGTTACTGTCAGATTTGCTGTGCTTTTGTCTGAATCTGACAGGAAACGTTGGGACTTTGAGCTGTGCCGCAGCTCTGCGGCTGTTGGGTTTAAGCCTTGGGCCACCAATCGTTTCTTATCGGCCGACAGGGTCACGTGGCACCGTCGGATCTTCCAAGGAGCTTCCTTCTCGAGCACTTCCGAGTTCGAGGTCGCGTGGATTTGTTCTCCAAATACTAGAAATATTCCCAGCGCGAGAGAGCAGGTGAGCTTTCTCTGCCGGGTCCTGCGCCCAAGATGGCGGGGCCTGTGGCGGGAGGGCGGCTACGGAACAAAGACCAGTTCCCGCCGCCCGCCTGGCTCCGCCCCCAGCCCCGCCCCCGGGTTGGGCCGCGCTTTTCTGCAGTTCGGGAAGCCCTTGGGGCGTCCGCTGGGCGGATGGGGTCCTAGATCTGGTAAGTGTTGGCGTCGCCTAGCCCCCGACATCTTACGTATTATGAAAAAGCCTCACATGAATAAGGGTGTTACTTAATGGCCAATATATAAATGGCACTTAACTTTAAGGAGACGTGGTAGCATTTTTAAAATATGTACATATAAGCATCGGGATATTTCACCCCCAAATTACCAAGTATAGGGAAAGAAGTGAGGAGGGAGCTTGGGACAAGCTGATGACAAGATACAGGCTCTCCCGCCCCCAAGTGGGATATACGTGATATTCCTCGGTCACTCCTGGCTGCCCAAGAACAAAGGAAAGGTGTGTAAGTGCTGGCCATGGTGATGTGGTAAACTAAGGCAAATGGAAAACTTAGTTCCTTTCCTGCCTACAGCCATTGGCAAGTCCTTGAAACCGGCAGAGTGACCTCCATCTAGGAGCTCAGCTGCCTGGATGATGACACTTGGCTGGGGGCAGGAGAATCTTGCCTTAACATTGTGCCCCTGCCCCCCCCACGTTCCCAGAACCTGTAAGTGATTTACCATACAAAAAGTTCCTTTGGAAGGAACTCCCAAGATCTATGCTTGGCAATCATAACTCCAAGCTAGTGGCCCCTGATACACACCTGAAGGGGCCCATAATTGAGGTTTTACTAGATGGTAATAAATGGCATTTCCCTAGCAACACCAGCCCCTCAAGGTCCTGGAAACCTTGCTTCCAAACTTCCTTAGAGACTGCCTCCGACCTGCGGGGATGTAAGCAGTTCCCCACCAGGACAACCCTTCCTGCCCAGGGGTCCTGTCTGTCCCTGTGCTTTAATAAAATCATCGTTTTGCACCAAAGACCTCTTCAAGAATTCTTTCTTGGCTGTTGGCTCTGGACCACCCCCCAATCACCCCAAAATATCATCAGAAGTATTCCCCTTCCTCCAGGATCTTCCCGCTGGAGACATTACCAGGAGGAAAAAAAATTCCAGAGGTTTTATTACCTGCGTCCAGAGGCCCAATAAGGAATTTGAGGCCCAAACAAATGAATAAAGTAGGCAGTTTTTATATCTTCTAGATAGAGAAAATGCATTTGTGAGTAGACAGGATTTAAAATACATGTTTGGGAGCTTTCAATAGTAAGGAATTTGGAGAGGAATTTGGGCCGAGGTATTACCTTAGTAAAAATAACCAAGATTGTTTCGATAGCTTTCTTGGCTTTCAGGTTCCTATTTCTAGTGATAACGATGTCTTTTTACTTAGTCTAGTGACGGGTCCCTTTTATATGAGGGATTTATTTCCTCATTTTGAGGGAGCAGAGGAAGGTCTCAGTGTCCTGTCACGTGCTTGTGTTCAATAGCTTCAATTCAACATAATACGCCCTCGTAAACTTTGCACAGCTTGCCCTCGGCCCTTGTCTTAGCTGGTGAATGTCTTAGATTCTCGGACCATCTCAGTGACTTTAACCACTGCCTCCAGGATGGTAACGCCAGTTGCTCAAATGGATACGAATATGGAAGGAATACGTTTTGGGGTGCATCACAGGGTCAGCTGTGGAGATGCAGAATTTGGGGTGCCCATTACATATCTAAGAGGAACTTGGGACCCAGGCGGCTGGACATATGAATCTGCCGTTCAGGGACGAGGTCTGGGTTGGAAACATTACCTGGAGTTGTCGGAGTTTAACTGCCATGTCATGCCCCGAGAGTGAGAAAGCCTCGCGAGAAGAGCTCGCTTAGCAAAGAGGGTTGGTAACGAAGAGAAGCAGTTCAAGGACGAGCCCAAGGCCAGGTAAGTAAGGAGTGTTTGCTCTGTATTCATGATACGTGGATATATCACTGATGGCTTTACAGGGGCTGTGGAAGTTTCCCTTTCTCCTGTGATTCTCAGAACAGGCAGAATCAATAGTCTTGTTTCACGGATGTGGACAGACACCCTGAGTCATGAGTGTGCATGCAGTAACAGTGGTGCTCTCACATAATCTGTTGAAGGGACCATGGGAGATCACTTTGGGGGTCCACGGATAGATACATGCACCCTTCTCAAAATGCACCCACCTTCCCCATATATTTTGCATGAAATTCCGGGGAGTTCTCAGGCTTCCTGAAGCCCGTTTGTGGAAGCCACAGTCAGCACTGTGTCTGAACCTGCCTTTTCTCTTCCCTTACCTTCACCAGCTTCTGATCTGAGAAGATGGACCTTGAGGACACACATTTCGGATTCTGTTGAATTGGTATTCTGTGGAGATGCTGACTACACCATAAGGTAGACATTAAGTCATCAGCCCAGAGACTTCCCTTGAACTTCAGACTCAGAGACCCAGCTCTACCCACCTCACTTCTCTCCTCGGAGGTCCATTAATATCCATTTCCAATTCCGATATCATCACCACCACTAGAACAGCCTCTGTCGTCAACATCTTGAATTTGGAAAATGGCGAGTCCGACCTTTCAGCGGGAGTTGTTTTCGACTCTCCAGCCCCAGTAGGTCCTGTCAGCTGTACCTAGAAGACACAGCAAGAAGGCTAGCATTGCCCTTTCCGGCTCATTCCCATTGTGCTGCTCTGGCCAAGTGGCCTCACTCCCACCATCAGTCCTGCAGCCCTTCTGCGTCCGCTGTTGCTTCTGCGCCTGCTTGTGCTCTCCTGTAGTTCACGCAGCAGCGAGAGGGATTATACTAAAGAACAAATCACATGAAGTCACTTCTCTGCTGAAAAATTTCCAATGGCTCTCATTTTACTTAAAGTGAAAGTTGAAGTCCTTCAAGTGGCCTACAAGCCCTCTCTGTGGCCCTTGGTACCTCCAATCTGTCTCCTCTTCCTCTCCTTAGCCCAGCACCAATGGCTCTGGAACTTACTTTCTCAAATAGGCCAAATACACAGATCTTTCAAAGACTCTTCCCTCTCCATGAGTCTCTCAGCTCCCAGATCTTTGAAGGTATCACCCCTCACTTTCTTCACTTTTTTATTCAAATAGCCTTTTGGGAAGGCTGTCTGTGACGACAGTCCAGTGCCCCACGCGCCCCCGTCTGTTTTTCTCTGCTCTTGAGAAGCTTGCAGTCTATTTGGAAAGTCGACACACACTCCCGTGAAATGCGAAGCAAAAATGCACACCGTCAAGGGTGCCCGAAGAGCACAACCCAAGTCTGCACCGGGAGACCTACGTGGACGCTTGCACAGGCTCGGTGCCCGGCTCAGGAGGCCTGTGAGGGCGCGGCGGGGACTTGGGCTTCACTCTGGACAACAGGAAACTGTGCAAAGTAGTATCTCCTTTTGTCTTTCCCTACAGGGTTTTTCTCCTTGTGGAACGACTGTCGTTTCCAAAACCCACGGTTGCTCTTAGCATATTGTATTTCAATGGCGCGTGGGTATCTCTTTCCCTGCTAGAGTGAAATGGTACTGAAACTCTCCAGTGCCTGGATGAGTAGATAGGAATGAAATGAAGATTAAATGGATTTATGGTTAATGAAATGAAATACTTCAGGGTACACAAGTAACCTTGCAGAAAGGAAAACTATTTCTAGAAGGATCCGTTGACATACAAGTTTTGTGTGCATCAATGGTGATTTTGGCAAAGTGCCCTGCTTTGTCCCTTGTGGGCATCTATAGACTTTTGGGGTCTAAGGGGTGATTTTTCTTTCTTATAAACAAAACCCAGTACAAGCAACGTTCAATAGCTTAGGAGGCTTCTGTTGTTTGGTGGGAGGTTACGTGATTTCACCAATATAATTGTACATTTTCCTTTATTAGCTTTGTGATTGATAATTCTCAGTATATACAAAGCAATATCTTAACTGCACATATGAGCTATAAAGCATAATATGATGATGATCACATTAGAACCCAGTTGGCAATATTACCAATAAATCGCTTTACCTACTTTTGTCCTCCTACCCCACCAGAGATAACCATGGTCTTGGATTCTGTCATTTTCTTGCCTTTTTTTCTAATCCTTTTGAAATCACACATGCATTTAAATCGAAATAATATGTGGCTTTGTTGCTTAGTCTTTGCTCTCAAAGAATGGTGTCTGTGGAAGAATGTTCTATGGTTCCAGACCTCGGCAGCTCTGTCTGGCGAGAGGATTTTACTTCCTGCCCCAGTGGCATTCGGCTTGCTCATGTGATTTGCTAGGGTCAGTGACTGTGACTGAAAATGCCAGGTGTCACTGGGTAAGCCGTGTGGGGTCTGCCTCTGTTCCTTCGGCATGGTTCTTAGGCTGATGAGAGGTGGACTCAACCGGTAACTGACCCCGTCAATAAACGTGCAAAACATAACCCTTTCTTGTACTAAGTCACTGGGATTTGGGGATGGTTTATCACCACGCGATCAACATAAATGGATTGACATCATATTATATGGCATCTGGTTTCTGGGAATTGCTTTATTCAGGGAACATTGAGTTGCCAGGTTGTCACATGTGTCGAAAGCTCCTTTGCTTTCATAACAATGTTAGATTGTGTGATCAGGCCTTATTCTGTCACAATTCATCTATTGGTCGACAGTCGCTTTGTTGACTGCCTTAAGAAAATTATAGGAGGCTATGTTGGAACGTGAAAGCTCAAGTAGAATTTTCATCGTGTGGATTGCTTCATCATATTCTGTTAATATGTGTGTGGATTTCTTGTAATAATAGAATATAAGGCTTAACACGTGTTGAAGTGAGTAGATATACTTTCAGGGAAATAGTCAAGAAATCCGCTTTAACCTGGGTCCCTTCTCCGATTAGCTGAGCTGTTTCAGAGACACTGTTTTCAATTCCGAAAGGAAGGGGATTTGAGCGAATCAGCGGTTCCCAAACGCTCATCTATGGGCAGTGTTGGTCCCTGCCACTTTCCTCTCTTCTGTGTAAGAATGAGAAACAGAGGTCAGTGTAGTAAATTTTCCTTAATGTGGAAAGTTAATTAAATTTTTTCGGTATAAAGGACCTCATTTATTTGGTACAAAGATTTCTTATTTTGAGGTTATCTGTATTCCCTTTGAGGATCGTTCTTTTCTGAAATGAGGTTGATCCGTCTTGGAAGTTCTTGGCCACAGCACAGTTGTCTCTAAGGTGGCCCAGGCTCCCCTTCGTCTGGAAAGGATGGTGGGCAGCAGTTTCGTGATTCTCCTCTAGCTTTAGAAGTGCAGCTGCTTTTTTCTGAAGATGATTCTTTGTCCTGGCCAGACACCACAGGGATGTTAGGCAGAGACAGGAGGCATGGGAACAAACAAGAAATAAAAAGTTACTAACAGCTCTTGTGTGTTTCCAGTGTCCTTTCTTCATAATCCAACATCTCCTACTGTTAAGTGAGGTCCCCCTAGTTCAGGAGAGGCTTGAGAAGTCCCTGAACAATTAGTCACATGTTGAACGGGCCGGCAGCGGCAGGGAAGTCTCCTTAAGAGTTCAGGGTGAAGAGATGCTTCTTAAGAGGGGTTCAGACTGTTGGAAGGGGTTTAGATGGACAGACAAGGAACCCTAGCTGGTGTCACATGCCTTTATACTTTTGTGGCCATCTGCCTTGTTCAAGGCCGCAGGGCTCAGATCCTAAGATGGGCACCACTTCAACCAGAGGCTTTAGCAGTAGCTAGTATTTTGGATGACTTTCCTCTGTGCAGGTACTGTCCTAAATGCTCTGTGATCTTTTATTGATCACCAGCAATGCCATGCAGTAGGTACTAATTATTATTCCCATTTTAGATGTAAAGAAATGCTCACAAAAGTTTTAAAACGTTTGCTCAGATTTTGCCTTGAAACAGGCCGTCAGGACTGTATCTATCTTAAGAGATTCCTCCTTACACCATACTTATGTGTATATTTGCATTAATACATTATTTTCAAGTGTACTTAAAAGTAGCTTTGGAGAGCAAGAACTGAATGCCTCACCACACGAGGGGCTGAGGGATCTTCACAAGCCCCAGTACAAAAGTGACTCACTTATTTAAAGCTCATGAAATTTACCATGTAGGCATTTGAAGCTAAAGACCTGTAGCTACTTAAGTAGGAAACTGGATTTTTTGAGCTGTTTTACACCACCAAATGCTCATGCTTTCGCCTTTCCACCACAGCACTCAGAAAAGTTAAACTTGCTACCAGGGGATTCTTGCCTTCCGTATCTGTAATGTGTACCATATATACTATTGATTAAAGGGCTGCTTGACCTAATTCCTCAACTCACTGTACAATGGGAGATTTTGTTTTACCAGTGACTGTAGGCTGAATTCATGTCAAGGACAAGCTCAGTGTAAATTCCTTTGAACTCCTTTTAAAATCCTAGAGTATAGCCGTAACTGTGGACAAGGCTACTCAGGACACAGGGAAGTTTAGGAAGAGGTCTGGGACTGCCCCGCCCCCCCCTTGTTACCACGTGAGGCAGGGGCTCTTTCACCCTGGTCCATTAAGCCGGGTAGAAAACTCTAGTGGATAGACGTCCTGACCTTGCCAAAAGGCAGTATTTAGCTACGTTAAAATAAAATTTTCAATGGACCCGTGGAATGGGGACAATGTGGGTTGGAGGACTGGCTAGCAGATCCGCTACGATTTAGAAAGGCAACAAGCTGCAGAGGGCACACCGCCCCATTCCATGCCGCTGCCGTCACTCACAAGCCCACAGCAAACTACAAAAAGGTGGTTTCATTTTTTCTCAAGAATGCTTACTCTGCTCACTTGAAATAGGACCACGCCAGGTTTTCCTGTAGGTTACGCCCCCAAAGGTAAAGGGAGGGGGGACAAAAGGAATTCCTAAAGGTGGGAAAACAATCTCTCGAGGTGGGGGGAGCCTTAAGACTATTCCCTTCAACAGCTACCCGAGTAACCAAGCCAGACTCGTCATAATCAACCTACTTACAGATTTGTTCTTTGGTCCGCACCCGCCCGAATACTCAGTACGGCAAACGTTACGAGCACAAGCAACGACTTCCTCAACTTGGAAAGTTAGAGCTCTTCTAAGTGACAATATGGGTGGCTCTGAAAAGAGCCTTTGGGGGTGAGTAAGCAAGACGCTTACTTGGCAAGGCAAGTTTACTTGGAGCTGGTGTACTTGGTGACGGCCTTGGTGCCCTCGGACACGGCGTGCTTGGCCAGCTCGCCGGGCAGCAGCAGGCGCACGGCCGTCTGGATCTCCCGCGACGTGATGGTCGAGCGCTTGTTGTAATGCGCCAGGCGCGACGCCTCGCCCGCGATGCGCTCGAAGATGTCGTTGACGAACGAGTTCATGA
>NC_043706.1:3437681-3438885 GCF_006229205.1 Suricata suricatta
GCCTTGCCGCCCGTCGACTTGCGCGCCGTCTGCTTCGTGCGAGCCATCGCGAGCAAAACGAAAGTAGAATAATGTGACAACTACAGCCAAAGGTGTTGCCTTTATATATACTCAGAAACATTCCGATTGGTCTTCCATTTTTCAAAAGTCCCGCGCAATGAAACCATTGGCTAAAGAGTGTAAGACATGATTGGTGAATTAAAACATGCTCCGATTGGATGATTTATTCAGGATTCCAATCCTCTGTTGTCTTTGTTATAGTCGGATCATAGGCGTTAACACCCTAATAGTCTGGTTCAATTTTCCTCAAACTCGAAGAAATCACTTGCGATCAGTTAAGATGCCAGTTCTGGTCGAGAAAAGACCTACGTAATGGAGCCTAAGATTCCCAGAAGCACGCTTCCAGAACTGATTTATGCACATTGCTTTTTTCAGATGGTTATGTTTACTGAACTGAACCTTGAGTGGCCTAGACTGCCACTTCCTAAATCCACTCGGAAACCACAGGCAAAACGCTTCGTCCTGGAAACGACACATCACCAGTTCGCAACAAAATGTTGTTCTCTTTGTGGTCAAATAGAATAGCGCTGCTTTCGGTCCAGAATTTGAACAGCCTGCTCCGATTTTCGATCATGTAGTTTTGCTGTTTCTAAGTCTTAACGGCACTCCTGATTACAACCCCCGCCCGTCATTTCCACAGGCTTCGTTGAAACTATCCGCCTTAATCACAACTTAGGAAACATTGAAGTCTAAATATCCAGATTAATGCTTATTAACCCACTGTTGTAACTGTATTTAACCCTTATTCATACTAGGCTTGTCCTGCTTCCCCCTTCACCAACCAAAACAATTGGCAGTGAATGAAGCCAGAGGCTGTAGCCGTGAGAAAGCCCAGTGAAAATAAGTTAGATAGGAGTTACAAGCTTTTTCGTGGGAATGTGGATGGCTCTGAAAAGAGCCTTTGGGTTAAGTTTACAACTGGGCAGTGAGATTTAGATGTGTTTATTCACTTGCCCTTGGCCTTGTGGTGGCTCTCGGTCTTCTTGGGCAGCAGCACGGCCTGGATGTTGGGCAGCACGCCGCCCTGCGCGATGGTGACGCGGCCCAGCAGCTTGTTGAGCTCCTCGTCGTTGCGGATGGCCAGCTGCAGGTGGCGCGGGATGATGCGCGTCTTCTTGTTGTCGCGGGCCGCGTTGCCCGCCAG
>NC_043706.1:3438985-3446311 GCF_006229205.1 Suricata suricatta
AGCTCCAAGTAAGCCTGCCAAGTAAGCGTCTTGCTTACTCACCCCCAAAGGCTCTTTTCAGAGCCACTCAACCTTCCACATAAAGAGCTTTCATCTTGAACTCCTTCATAGTAAGAGCTATGTGGCAGTTGAAATGGCCTATCTTCATCTTTACATTCCTATTCTGATTTTCTCAGTATCCTGGGTTCTTGAAATGGATGGCTTTAGCAAGCACAGAATGGAAAGACGGGTTTAAAACAGCAGTGTTTGGTTGCTAAACTGTTAACTTCAGAAGTTTAATTAGTGCTTAATTTAGCAGTTTATCTCCGGGTTTGTAGCTGAGAAATCTTGGGTTGTCCGGGAGTTCTGTCTATTGACATCCTTTATACAGAAGCCTGTCTAGAGAGCATATTGAGCTTTGTGAATCTGAGTCCTTGTTCAGTGGAAAACAGGATACCGTACCCCTGGTAGCATGAGAAACTAATTTCCTAGTAAATGGAAGGGGTTGTGACCCTTCACTGGACTTAAGGATAGATGACTATTGAATAGCTCCAACCTTCCGCTGTTAGCTGCAAGTAATTGAAGCATTTCAGGCTTTGAAGAAGTGTAAACAGGATTTATAAAAGGAAGGAGCAGGAAAAGCAGCAACAGCGAACAGCCTGGAAACCATGCCTCTGACTTTGTGGTCATGTGATCGGCAGCCAGCAAGAAGGCATCTTCCCTTAAGAGGCTTGCTTGATAGGAATCCTTAACAATACGTCAGCTGTACATTTACAAGATCCCTGAGACTAAGGTCAACCAGAGCCCTTCAGTGACAGTCCCTTTTGAGAAGTCCACCCTCCTAGGCATTTCTCTGTTGGATCAAGGAGTGTGGAACAGGGTTGTGACACCCCACTGGTTTTCTCGCACTTTCCGAGTGCAACCATCTGGTATCCAAGTTCCAGCCCTACATCCGCAGCCTTGACTTCAGGGCTGTCATTTACCTTGGTGGATTTTCTCAACTCGTTCCAAAGATATAACCACTAGGGTAACATTCTTTATGCGCTGAACCCCCTAGAAGATTCGGTCCTCGCCTTTTGTTCTAAAAAGTTCTGCTGTCTCATTTGGAGATACCCTGACATGCTCCTCAAAGCAGCCCATGCCTGAAATGTGTGCCTCACTCACTGTCACTGTCCATCATTCAGTCAAACCACAAAGGTGAACCAGGCATGCTCTTACCTAGGACATGAAATGCTATATCAAAGAGGAAATAATGTACACAACCACAGAAGAGTAATAAAATGTGCTTAAAGTTGGAGGGACCTGAGGCCCACTACTGGTTCCTTCATTCTCTAGCTGGGTGACTTTGGCCATTGTGCAGAACCATTCAGCGTATTTGTGTACTTGCTTCCGAAAAATGAGGACAGTGATTATTTGGAACCTCAAATCTGCCACTTTTTATTTTAAATCAACTATCACACAATTAATACTCCCCTTGAATCAGACTGGCAGTCCGCCACGAGCTTGCGGTTCACCACCCCAATTGTGTGCTCAGGAACTTGGAGTGATACTTTGTAAAAATATGAAAAACGTGAATCATCAATGCTGAATTTCTCTGGAAACTGCAGCTTGAGAAAACAGAAGCCCTTGACTCTATCTGGCTGGTTATCAGACCATGACCCTGAAAACACTCCCAACTTAGGACCCGTTCAGCCATCACTGTCCTCTTCTCTGCGGAGCGATCTTCTCACAGATGTGGGCAGACCCATCTCCCTCCCGGGCGTTCTGCCTCACCCAGGTGGCATGTTAGTGGGGAAGTCTCCCCCCACCCGCACCCTATTTAAAACTACAACCCTCCACCACTCATCCCTCCCATTCCCTGGCAGTCCTTAATCTTCTTGGCCTGTTTCTTCAGCTCTTTAATCTCTTTACTTACCAAAATATTGTATTTGTTTATTTTTATTTCCTGTTTCCTACAAGGACAAAGTCGGTGAGCTCCACCGGAGGCAACTTTACCCATGTTTATTCACTGCTCAGTTTCCAGCACCTCGCCTCAAACAACATTGTAAGCACTCAAAAAGCTTTTGATGAATGTTCAGACAAAGTAAAATTAAAATATGCATGTAACACACAATGGACACCCATTCTCTAGCACCAGAGATCAAGTCCATGGCTGAATTATCCAAACGAGCACCTATGCCTCATAGTTCACCTCACTTAGGCTTCAAGTTCTTCATCGTTGTATTCTGGCTAATAATGCCCCTAGCCCCAGAGTTATTGTGTGAACTAAATAAAATGATCTTTTTTTTTTTAATTTTTTTAATTTATTTTTTGATACAGAGAGAGACAGAGCATGAGAAGGGGAGGGGCAGAGAGAGAAGGAGACACAGAACCGGAAGCAGGCTCCAGGCTCTGAGCTAGCTGTCAGCACAGAGCCTGACACAGGGCTCGAACCCACGAACGTGAGATCTGACCTGAGCCAAAGTCGGAGGCTTAACCGACTGAGCCACCCAGGCGCCCCTAAAATGATCTATGTAGGCACCAAATTACACTTTTGAAGTGATAAAATCAAGGCTCTTTACCGCCTAGAATTCCGGAGACAGGCATCTTTAACATCTCGTTTGGCAAATGACCTAACAGAGACAAAGATGCCACCCAGAGCGTGGACTTGGCCGTCAGCAGTGTAGATCCAGCCGGAACACTGATGCTGACACTCTCACCCAGCCAACTCCAGCTGGCGGCTCACCATTGTCCCCACGAGGGACACACGAGCCTCTAGCCTAGTCCCGGAGGACATCCGGGTCTGTCTTCTTGAATTTTGCAATTCAAACAACTGGAGTTTGTACCTGAGGATAAACATTTTGCCTGTGGCCATAAAACTAGTACATCTTAAGTACCAGGGTACGGATTGCATTTAACTTCTAATCTGCATAGATTTTCCCTTTTCTCTGTAAGTATAAAATGCTAAATAAAGGTCAGCTTCTATTTGCCAAGTTTGGATAGAAAGAAAACTCTGCCCTAATTTTTGTCCTGGACCACAGCTGGGAGTACCTACGTATAAAACAGAACCTGCTTAACTGAGAAACAGGAAGAAAATCCTAGGTTCAACGCCTCTCAAGGCCTGGCCTCTCAGAGCTAAAGTCTACAAGCCCCTACTTCATCTGGCATTTTATCTCTCCGTCTTCTCCTCCTATTGTGTCCTACCGAGTCCATGCCCCTCTCCCCTCTCCTCTCCCCTCCTTTCAAATCTATGCTTGTATTGGAGTCTTCATAGGCCTAAATTTCAACTGTTTCAAATTTGTTTCACGTAAATTTCAACTCCCCATGACACTGCTTATCCTACCTTTATTTTTCTTCTTACCATCTACGATACCATCTCCGCTAGTCCTCTCCTTTGTTGTCTGTCCTCCTGGGCGCACATGTAAACTCCACAAGGGCTGAGAATTCGGTTTTGTTCTCTGAGTATATTCCCAATACACAGAACAGCACCTAGCACGTTGTTAAACTCCCAACAAATATATGGGTGGAGTAAATAAATTTTCAAATTCATCGATGTTGAGAAATGTTTGTTGGGGGAGTCATCACAGCAGCATCATTAGGCTTTAAAACGGTAGATGTGTTTTTAAATATTGAGAACAGAAATGATACAATTTTCTTTGCAATAATCAAGGCAGTGGGGTGGAAGAGGTACAGATAAAATATATTTAGCTACTGTTGATGTTCAAGCCGGTGCAGGGCATAGAGTTTATCAAACCATTATTTCCACTTTCATATATTCTGAAATGCCACAGAATAAAAAAGTTTAAAAAATGAAAAGAATGGGGCGGCCGCGGTGAGAAGATAAATTGATAAACAAAAGGCCATGGAGTAACACCAGGTGAATACGCAAACGGCACTTACTGCCCAGTATGAAGTATCCACAGACTGTCTAGCAGGAAATCTAGAATGTTCCCCTCTGTAGCATCCCTTAACATCTGTATTGTTGGGGGGCCTGGGTGGTTCAGTGAGTTGAGCCTCTGACTCTTCATCTTGGCTCAGGTCATGCGTGATCTCACATTTCATGAGCTGAAGCCCCTCGTTGGGCTCTGAACTGACAGCACAGAACCTGCTTGGATTTCTCTCTCCCTCTCTGCTCCCTACCCCATACTCCATTCTTGCTCGCTCTCTTGCTCTAAAAATAAAATTAAAAAAATGTTTTTAATCTGGATTTATCAGTTGCCCAAAGCAGTCCTGTCTCGCATCATAGACACACATTATCCTTACCCTCAGAAATGACCACAAATGCCAGATACCATTTGATTCATTGCAGTGAAATTAAAAGTCAAGCAAGCCAGAAAACCCTTTTATTTAAAAGAAATAAAAAATAAAAAGAGCAGTACACTCTCTCTGAAAGCAAGCTACAAGCCTGATTCTAGATATAATTCCTTGCTAAACTGGGAGACAGGTTAAATAGGAGCTAATCACAAGATTGGAATTTATGTAGCATCCGGTCTTGACGCTGACTTCCTATTGGCAGCATCTGAGTTTTAATAATTCCCATTGCCTAGGATCACCCCCCCAGACTACAACTAAAATGGTACTGACTGCACGTCAGGCACTTGGGTTTTTTTTGTTTTGTTTTTTTTTTTACAAAACCTCTCATTGTCTGTAATGTGCAATCAATATTGAGATTGCTGATCTCAATCAGATCAAACTATTTGCTATTGATTTGGAGAACATTTAACTTTATGAGATAAACATGTTGTTTGCAAATGATAATCCCTGGCAAGAGTTCAGAAAGCTTTCTTCATAAGGCCAAAAATATAATTTTTTAAAATGGGCTTCTCAAACTGGTGTTAGTGACAACCATGTGAGGTGAACTTGGTACAATGCAGACTCTGCCTAAGCCTGAGTGGGGCCAGAGAACACCTGTCCACAAATGTTTGAAACCATTAGGACTCTGTGATAGGCTCTGAACCAATAGGCTCATTAGAAATCCCAAATCCACTCCTTTTAATCAATGATTACCCTGCACTGTTCTGTGAAAAAAAAAAAAAATCTTTTACACTAAAGCCAAAATGTTCACTTTTAACTCGAGGACAGGAATTCAGCAAATTGAGGTTTCAGACATAAAGCAGCTCACCATGTCCACACAGGTCGGGCAACGCCCAAAACCTGAGGGAACATACTCCCTACAAGGTGGACGCAGCAAATGCAAGCAACAGCGTCTAATTCACGGAGTAAAGACCCCACTTTCCACGTGTCCCCATTAGCCTTACTATTACACCCTTGCAAACCACCTGATACCAGCGGATACCACGGTCAAGCCAAAGAACCCAACTTCGAAACTTACAACCAGTTTCCCAAGAACCATAAGTTCCTTATGCAAATAACCTGTCCACCAAGCCGCTTAGGACACATCCGATAAAGGCAGCGGCTCGAGAACACGAACAGCAAACGCTACCAGCAAATCAATTGAACACCTTAAGGAACCACAAAGCAAACAAGTCTCCAATACCACGCATTAAAACCCCAAGAACTGCATAAGTGGGTAAAGTTACAGCAATTTCGCAGAGAAAGTGGGTGGCTCTTAGAAGAGCCTTTGAGTGGATTAAAATCAAGACCAAGAAAGCGTAATTACGCCCGCTCGCCGCGGATGCGGCGCGCCAGCTGGATGTCCTTGGGCATGATGGTGACGCGCTTGGCGTGGATGGCGCACAGGTTGGTGTCCTCGAAGAGCCCCACCAGGTAGGCCTCGCACGCCTCCTGCAGCGCCATGACGGCCGAGCTCTGGAAGCGCAGGTCGGTCTTGAAGTCCTGCGCGATCTCGCGCACCAGCCGCTGGAACGGCAGCTTGCGGATCAGCAGCTCCGTGGACTTCTGGTAGCGGCGGATCTCGCGCAGGGCCACCGTGCCGGGCCGGTAGCGGTGCGGCTTCTTGACGCCGCCGGTGGCCGGCGCGCTCTTGCGGGCCGCCTTGGTGGCCAGCTGCTTGCGCGGGGCCTTGCCGCCCGTCGACTTGCGCGCCGTCTGCTTCGTGCGAGCCATAGCGGTAGAACGCTAACACGGTTTGCAACGGAAAATCTTTCCGTGCTGGCTCTTATTTATAAAGGCGACGACTTCCTGATTGGTCCGAGTCTTCAAATTCCGCGCCCTGAATTAAGTAACCTGATGGGCCTCCTGATTGGCTACCAGGACTCACTTTAGAAAACCTTGTGATACTGAAATACATTTATCTTCCTAGAGTTCTCCGTCCTTTATTCACCCTGTATTTAATGTTTCACGGTACCTTAACTGGTTTTGTTTTAATCCTCTTGTTTGGAATTGAATTTAGGAAGAGACGAAAAATAAAAACTCCACAGTTCCTGAGCAGTTTTGAAAGCTCTCTGAACTTGATTGATCCAGTTCAGTTTCGTCCTGTGTCATTTCTCAAAGCTTCTGACCTTGAAGAAAAGTTTTATATTAGCAATGAAAGCGCCATATTACATAACTACAAAGACACCAACAAACATTGGCATCACTTCCAAATACTGTTCCTAGAAAACATAAAAATCGCACCGCTGTTGAAATGTGACGATCGTTCGATTCCTGAAAAAGCCTAAATTTTGCTAACTTTAATCAAACCAAACTGGTAATGCCATCGCATAACATTTTAAATATGTAAATGCTTATCTAAATTTTTTGTTCTCTTTATTGCATTCAGTGCCCGGGCAACTGCAATTTGACAGTGTCATAAATTTCTGTCATGTTTTTGTCTCCTTAGGACGGGATCTAGGAATACACAAGGTTCTTAAACAGGCACTACTGACATAACATTAAACTAATGCAATTTTGAAAAAAAAAAAAAACTTTCTGACGGTGGAGAAAATGGTCTAGAGTTGCTCAACACAGCCAGCCAATCAAAAACTAGAATTGAAATTACCTTATTTGCATTGGATGTTTCTACTGGCTGATTTTCTCCAATCAGGAGTTAAGATAGATTAAGCCTCTATTTGCATACCAGCCATATAAAAGTAGGACATCCCTAGAGTTAGTTTTCAGTGTGTTAACTATTTTCACTAGGTTTGTGAGCCATGCCTGAACCGGCCAAGTCCGCTCCCGCCCCGAAGAAGGGCTCCAAGAAGGCGGTGACCAAGGCGCAGAAGAAGGACGGCAAGAAGCGCAAGCGCAGCCGCAAGGAGAGCTACTCAGTGTACGTGTACAAGGTGCTGAAGCAGGTGCACCCCGACACCGGCATCTCGTCCAAGGCCATGGGCATCATGAACTCGTTCGTCAACGACATCTTCGAGCGCATCGCGGGCGAGGCGTCGCGCCTGGCGCATTACAACAAGCGCTCGACCATCACGTCGCGGGAGATCCAGACGGCCGTGCGCCTGCTGCTGCCCGGCG
>NC_043706.1:3446411-3452353 GCF_006229205.1 Suricata suricatta
TGCGCGAGATCGCGCAGGACTTCAAGACCGACCTGCGCTTCCAGAGCTCGGCCGTCATGGCGCTGCAGGAGGCGTGCGAGGCCTACCTGGTGGGGCTCTTCGAGGACACCAACCTGTGCGCCATCCACGCCAAGCGCGTCACCATCATGCCCAAGGACATCCAGCTGGCGCGCCGCATCCGCGGCGAGCGGGCGTAAGTCCTTGATGCAGGATCGTCAACGTTAAACCCAAAGGCTCTTTTCAGAGCCACTTTCCGTTTCAATTTGAAGAGCTGTATTCTCGGCAATATGGTCTCCGCACTATTCTCTCCTCTCCCTTCCCTTGTCGGAGGTCTTACAGGGGTGGCGCCATTTTGCCATTTGCACAGCACTACTGCCTTTGGGCGGTACTGGCTGCGCAGGTCTCCCTCCTGGCGTCCACCTGCATACACACCAAACTTCGGTCATTTCCTTGATAAGGCTGTGTTCGCTCCTTGCGGTCGCTTGCGCACCATCTTCAGTGTAGGGTGTTACACATTTGTTTGCCTTTTACTTCCATCCCTCGATAGTGGTACTGTAGCCAAGGGCCCATAAAACCGCCTTGGACTGGCGTGTTTAGTTGATGTACCAAGAACTTTAGCAAGTTCTATATCCAATCCTGAATGTGGTCGTTCCGGTTTGGGGGAAATTCAGTGTCCTGTCAAATCCTGACTTGGTAGCTGGCTAGGGGCCAATCCTTAAGGGCAACAGTTGATGAAATCAGACGGGTATATTAAGACTGCAACCTGCCAGGAACCTGGGCATGGGTTTTACTAACTTTTCAAGAGACCGGAAGCGTCCCGGGCGGGTGCAATGTCTGAGCGGGCATGCGCACACTGATGTTTAGGAAGCCATGCTGAGCGGTGCGTGACAAGTTTGGTGGCAGTCCACGTAGGTTTTTACTGAGCAATACATCCTCTAGTAGAGATCGTGAGCCTTTTTCTGCTGGTACCGGTACCCCAAGCCTCGGTTCCACAGCATTTCCGAGGCTGCCTTGCAGGGGCGCTAGACGCCGTGTGGGCAGCGGCCTCTCTGGTCGAGCTGGGCGGGGCGCCCCTGCACCAACCCTGGGGCCCTGGGGTAAGAGCGAAGTGTGCTCAGCGCCCCCGGGAAATCAGCTTGTTGCAGCTCCCAACTGAAAACTCGAGATTGTGCAGAATGTGCCTGCACCCTGTATGAGAGCCATGGAGCCTCTAAGGCAGGATTCAGACCTTGCCCAGGCGGCGGTGAATAATCTCAGAATCCTCAAGGAGGCAACAGCTCAAACAAATCCAGAATCCTGTGACAAACCCCAGAGCCATGCAGGATCTGTACGTGCAGTCAGGTTGTAGGGACATCAGCAATGGGAACGGCTAGCCTTATCCCAGGGCTTACATGGCGCTGTGGGGATTAGTAAAGGCTTTTCAGGAACCAAGCGAACAGCTCCACCTGTCAGTGGAAGCACAAGTCCATGACCAGAGCCACAGGACTGGGTACCAGCAGTTTACTCAACAATCACTCTAGTCTCTTGGTGGAATGAATCCTCGGCTCCAGAACCCAGAAGTCAGATTTCAGAAACAACGGAAACTATGGCTCAGGGCAGTAATTTTGAACCTTGAAGCAACCTTGCAAATGAAAATAGTAACACCATGGGATTCCATTGGGAAATTATTGCAAGGTTGTTAGGCTCCCAGATACCGTGGCAGCACTTTTGTATCTTAAGAAATGTAATTTTAAGGTGGAACGCAGGAAATAGAGAACAAAACAAACCTGCCAGGGGCTGGAGCAAAACAAAACATTGTCCGTGAAAGTTCGTAGCTGTATTTGCAGCAGCCCTAGATTAGAAGCCACTTAATATCTTTCGATGGGTGGATGTCAAGTTGTGATACATCCGTGCGTGGAATCCTACTTGGTGAGAAAACGAGAGGCTAGTGACCCGGGCACCCGCCTGCACGGGTCTCAAGGGCACAGAGCGGAGGGAAAAAAGCGATTGGGGAAGAAACTGTTTCCCTCAACACTTGTAGGTTCTTTGGCTGTAAATTGATATAGAAACAAATTAACAGGAGAAAAACAAACTTAATTATGTATGTGTAGAATTCCCATCTGAATATGAGACCCAGGGATAAGTCTGTCAGTTGAGATTCATTTATTTATTTATTTATTTATTTATTTATTTATTTATCTATCTATCTATCCATTCATTCATTTAAGTGTTTATTCATTCATCTTGAGAGAGAGAATCCCAGGCGGGCTTCACACTCAGCACAGAGCCTGATGTGGTCCTGACTCGAGCAGAAATCGAGTCAGATGCTCAACCTATGGAACCGCCTGGGCAGCCCTCAGCTGACATGGCTAGAGCACCCTGAGTTAATGGCATAGGGACCTGGGGCTTCCAAGGGAATTTAGGCAACCTACAGATGGGCCTTTCAGATAAAAAATTATCTCTGATAATAGCTGGGTTTCTGGGCCAGGCCCCCTATCTGAAATTTTTTAGTTAGTTAAAAGGAGAGGTAAAAGATGGAAGAGCAAATGTTTGGTAAACAGCTGTTCGCCACAGCACGCAGGTAGGTTTCAGGTACAGAACTTAGAACTTGCCTTTGATAGGAGCCCAGAATGATTGTTAGGCTTTTTAGCCTCCTCATGGATTTCATTTTAGTTTCTTAGGGCCTTCGGAGAATGGTCTCAATTCATACTGTACTCCAAATAATTTATGAATGAGAATGCTAACATAGTAAACTTAAATGGATGTTATGTCTAGCGTCGTGGCCTCAAAGAGCGGAGGACTTCAATCTTTCCCAGAGCTGTCGAGAGAGATTAAGTGACTTGTCTCAGTAAGGTCACCTGTCAGGTTTTCTGAGAAGCCTGTGGTCTTATTACTATGTGCCTGCTTTGTTGGTAACCTTCCATTTGTTTCTAGATTGTGGTTGAATTAGACCAACAGTAACGATTTAAGACTTGCGTGTCTCCACAGCTGGCGGGTTTGCTTTTACCTGCTGTGCCTGCTACCCTGATATTCTTGGGGAGCCCCTGGCCACACTGTGATCACAACAGTGCAGGTAGGAGACGTGCAGGGGGAAAGGAGTGGGGCCCCCTGTAGGGACATTTCCTCTGCACCAGAGGTCCTGAGCACCACATGCTAGGTACTGTGCTGGGCACCGGTGAGGGGGATGGACACCACCAGATGCAGAGACGGCGATTTCAGACGGGAAGCAGTGTTGTGAAGGCAATGAACCGGGTGATGTCGCAACGAGTCGCTGGGGAGTGTGCTGTCTTTTTTGTTTGTTTGTTTAAAAAGAAAAATTTTTTACATTTATTTATTTTTTGATAGAGTGAGACGAGACAGAGCATTAGCGGGGAAGGTCAGAGAGAGAGGAGACACAGAATCTGAAGCAGGCTCCAGGCTCTGAGCTAGCTGTCAGCACAGCTGTGTTAGGTGCATGTGTGGAGGGGTGTGCTTGTTGCCTGGGAGGATCAGATGAAGTCCCCCTGAAAGGAACTGTTACAGGGGTGAAGGGGAGGAGGACATGCCCCGCCCCAGTAAACATGTCGCTTTATAGAAGCACTTATACAAAGGGTAAGGATGAATTTTGTGCTGAACGCATTTGAGTTCCTGAAATTTCTCTAAAAGCAGATCCTCTCTAAAATAACTCGGTTGTCCTAAATCTCCCCCCTCCTTGGGAGCAACTCTGGTGTTTTGTTGGAAATGAGAAATGGGTACGACACCTGGACAGACTGTCAGAAACTATCACATCTGCCATCTGTTCTTTTAAGGTTCATTTATCTTTCCAAAAGTCATTTGCTTTTCCAGAAGAGCGCGTCTTCCCTCCCTGTCCCCTACTAAGTTACGTACATACACCCTGAAACTCTAACTTCCACTGTGAGTTAGGTACCACTGAGTGCTCTAATGTGCACGTGAGACACAGACACAGCTTCTGTCTGTTTTCCTCCTTAGGCTGTGTTTTCTTAGTCTATGTCCATGGCCCAGCCAGAGAACCTGAAAGCAGTGGAGGAAAAAGATCCTTGGAAACCGCCAAAAAGAGCTGAAGGTTCTCTATGGGCGAAGAAGCAGTGTATGTAAAGGATACTGCTGATGAAAAGACCGTTCCAAGTGTGACGAGTTCCGTATTCTCGGCTACGGAAGACGGTGGGGGTTGGGGAGAGGGGCTTGAGGCTGAGCCTGCAGGGGAGCCCTGTCAGGTGAAGGACAAGCCTTGGGTTTCATTCTGCGGATGTTAGGAGGCCAGGGAAGACCCAGGTGGCATAGTGACATGTGCCTGTCCCTCAGGTCTCTGCGGCGAGTGGAGGGATTGTAGCGGGGTAGGATGCAGGCAAACCTATCAGGACCCCGCGGTCGCACACAGGCGCTGCGAATAGGATCAGAAGGCTGTGTAGGCGAGGCATAACTGCCCTCCACTCTCTCAGAGTCTCTGGCTGGACCTCAGAATTAAATTGACACGAAACAGATTACCAGGAGAAAAACATACAAATGTCATTTAATGTTTTTATGTGTCCGTGGGCATCTTCAAAGGAAAATGAAGACCCCAAAAGTGGTTAGGCCTATGTGCTTACATATTAGGTTGAAGAAAGATTAATAATCATGAAATAATAAAAATCAAAGCAGAGAGAGGGGACAAAGGGTTATTTTTAACAAGGTCACTTGGTACAGATTTCTCTCAGCCCTGACTCCTTGTTTCTGGTGATAAGTGTTCTTCTCTTCCTGATTTGGGTGACACCTTTCACAGGGGATAATTTCTCAGCTTTCAGGGAGAAATGGGAAGGTCAGAGCCCTGTTCTCACACCTGCTGTTTGCCAAGTGTCTTTAGCTCAAATAATCCTTATGCCAAAGTGCCATATTTGGGGGTGGCCTGTTCTGCTGCTTTTCAGCTGATGATACTCGGTTCTTTTCTGGGTACCTGGATGTCTCACCATCTATGGAACCGTTTGGAAGGGCTGGCTCCAGGAAGATCTCTGTGGTCTTATGTGAAGAGAATACACATTTGTTCATTGGGAAGAATTGCAAGCAGAGGAATAGGACCCAGAAAGCAAACATAAGAATCATGGAGAACATAGGATCTGGGTCAGGAAAACTACCAGAGAGTTGTTCAGCTGTGAAGGGAGGAGTGATGAAAAGACCAGCTGTAGCAGAGACGACATTCTGCAAGGGTTATTTTGGGCCTGGCAATTAGCAGGTCACTGGGCACCATGGCAAGGATCTCTCTCTCTCTATATATTTTTTAGTTTACTTATTTTGAGATAGAATGCCCCGAAGCGGGGGAGGGGCAGAGAGAGAGGAAGAGAGAATCCCAAGCAGGCTCTGCGGTCCCAGCGCAGAGCCCCAAGGAAACTCAACCCTCGCAAACCCCATGAGATCACCACTTGAGTCAGTCCGATGCTTAACCGCTTGACCTACTGAGCCACCCAGGCGCTCGCTACGGTTTTTACCGAGTGATGCATTAGTCGGATAATCATGAGGAGTGACTGTGACATGGACCTACTCAAAACACACGCACTGCATGTAGCAGCCCCCCACTAGTTACCCTCTCCTGGCCCGGCACATGTGACCGCGGTCATGTCGCCTGCTCCCGCCGCCGCGGAGTCCCTCTGCTGGAGTTCGCGGGGCACTGCTTTGTTACATACAATTAAAGGGAACACGGACAAACCTTCCTCGAAACACAGCTCTTCGTGTGACCGAGTGGGTGGCCCTGAAAAGGACCTTTGGAAATAGTGCAGAGACTATAGCAGCAAAACGCTCAGCCGCCGAAGCCGTAGAGGGTGCGGCCCTGGCGCTTGAGCGCGTAGACCACGTCCATGGCCGTGACCGTCTTGCGCTTGGCGTGCTCCGTGTAGGTGACGGCGTCCCGGATCACGTTCTCCAGGAACACCTTGAGCACCCCGCGGGTCTCCTCGTAGATGAGGCCGGAGATGCGCTTGACGCCGCCGCGCCGG
>NC_043706.1:3452453-3457545 GCF_006229205.1 Suricata suricatta
TCACGTTCTCCAGGAACACCTTGAGCACCCCGCGGGTCTCCTCGTAGATGAGGCCGGAGATGCGCTTGACGCCGCCGCGCCGGGCCAGCCGCCGGATGGCGGGCTTGGTGATGCCCTGGATGTTGTCGCGCAGCACCTTGCGGTGCCGCTTGGCGCCGCCCTTGCCCAGGCCCTTCCCGCCCTTGCCGCGGCCAGACATGACTGCAGAACTTAGCTGTCACACGGTGTGATAATTTGAAGTACGGCTGCAGCCCTTTATATACCACTGTCGCGGACCTTTTAGAAAACCGGAACGGCGGGGGCGGAAACGAGTCTCTGCCCCGCCTGTTCCCACTTCCGCCTTCCGGGCCGCCGTTGGGGGGCGGGAGGCGGGGCGCGGGGAGGGGGCCGAACGCCGAGAGGGGGCGGGGGCTGCTCTGGTGTCGGTTTTCCCGCGCAGGTCAGAGATGCTGGTTTGGTGGGCGAGTCCCGTGCCTGCTGGGTCTCGGACGATCGGCGTTGAAGGCCCCTAAGCTCGTACTATAAAAGCAGACACAACAATTAGAGTTAGTGTTCAGATGTGAGGTTTCTTTTAAAAATAAAAGAATGAGAATTTTAGCAGTGCTCCTTTAAATTTGGTGGATCATGAAACAGCCCCCTTTGGCAGAGCATATACATTTACGTGATTTTCAGCATTCTTGCTAAAGAAGGAAGTCTAAGAAGGCGAGCAAATGTTAAATGAATTTCTACTTCGATTCCCGATTTATAAAACACCATTTGCATTGTAAAGGTGAAGAATCCCAGGCTTGGAGACCACATCGTGTTTTAATAAGTGGTATTGTTGGGTGGTCTTAGGATCTTGCCACCTACCACTGATCTATGTCAGTAAAACATTGCAGATACATCATGCTATGTAAACGTTTGCAAATTGACAGAATTAGTTAAAAATGCTAATAAATTCTGAAATCCTGTCCAAGTAAAAAGTTAACGAGTTGATCTTCTATACACAGATGATGCACTGATATGCTTAATAACCAAATTCCAAGTAACTCATCTTCCATACAGTCCCATTAAGAGCCTGACTTCTATGTACTCTATGTAAAAGGTAAGTTTAAAAAATTCCTTCTATCTGCTACTTACAGTATTGGGAGTCAGAAGATTATTCATTTCCCTTAGTCAGACACTATTTGAAACCCAGCTCAGTTCCAGTTACCTGCAGACTTAACACACAGTGATGTCCCATGCCCCAAAGAAGAATCACTGATTTGTTCACTCACGAACTTGGGATCTGGTATATGCAAAGATTGGTGTGCCAATACCAGGGTTGCAAAGATCATCACACACACTCCTTTAAAGAACTGAAAGCTTAGAAGAGGGAAGGGAAAAGTAAGCACAGGGTGAGGAGTCAGGCATCGGCCCAGAATACTAGTTTCTGCCCAGCAGTAATGGGCGGCCGGCCGTATCCCAGCAACATTAGCATCATCTGGGAGCTTAACACACTGACTTTCAGGCCCAACCCAAAGTCTACTGAATCTATATGGCATTTTTAAAAGGATCTTCAAGTGGGCGGTATGCTCATTCAAGTCTGAGAAGAGTTGTTTTAAGACTGGGCTTCCCTACCTTAGCCACTAGCCACATGTACTCATTTAAATTTACATTAATTAAAATGCAATCAAGTTAAAGATCTCTTTGGTCTCTCTAGCCACATTTAACTGCTCGATAGCTACATTGAGTAGGTGCTGGCCGTCTGTGTGACAGTACAGACACAGAACCTTTTCATCATTGCACATAAGTCCTACCGGGTTGTGCTGTGACCGTGAACTTCTGCGGAACTTCTAGTCCAGCCTGGGAAGGAAGTATGGCGGATATTTGAAAATGAGACTTCCTGCAGGAAGTGGGGGAAGATTTTCAAAGTGTGATAGAGAGCAGGGAGGCATCTTCTGGGTACAGCAGATATACAGATAGAGAGGGACATATAAAAAGGAAATTGGAACATTGACATCATAGTGTCCTTCTTAGGAAATAAAGTGAGATACAGTTATCCTTGGAGAGGAGTTTCAAGTGCGGGAGTGTCCTCAAATGAGATCATCGTGATAGGAAATTAAAATAGATGTGATTTCTCATGGCCCTTCCGAACGCATCTGATTCTAACACAATGCTCTATCTGCTCTTTTTAGCCCTTATTTTTAATTCACTCTTTTTGGTATTTATTCAACATAGTCACCTTTCTCCTCGAACTTTACAATTCACTGAATTTTGGAATATTTAAGCATTGCCGCTGTGGGCTGACCTGCCGAGCGCCACTGAGATCTCTCACGGCGATTTCCAATGAGGAGACGGAGGTTAACACCAACGTGGGGAGAACGTGAATTCATCAGTGAGCTACTCACCACTCATCTAACTGTAGTTCTCAGATACTTTTATATCTGCAAAATAAACGGTTCAGGTCTCAGTCTAATGGAAAATCAATTGTTTTAAGACATATACAGACGTGGGGTTCAAAAGTAATAAACACAACTTTTGTTTTGTGGTGTACCAACGCAACCGTGGAAAGTTTCATGTTCAGAGTCCTTGGGGTGAGCCAGCTTTCTAGAACCTTGTCTATGCTGCCGTTACAGACAGGATGAGTACCTGGGTCTCAGACAGCAGCAGTAACAAGAACAGCCAAACCCAATCCTTCCAGAAGCATCTGGGGAAAATCTTTTCAGGTGAAATCAAGTCTCAATTATTGTTTCTCTAGGAAGGGCAGAGATTCCCTACAGTTAAGGATACGGTCCTGATGTTCTCTCCCTTATACAGAGTCTAAATAGTCATGGGACCCAGTAAGAATTGTGCAAGAATGCAATGGTGACATCTGTTGTAGGAATTTCTCACCTATCTTTTATCTTTTTTAAGGTTTATTCATTTTTCAGAGTCAGAGAGACAGAGCATGGGTGGTGGAAGGGCGGAGACCCAGAATCGGAAGCAGCTCCAAGCTCTGAGCTGTCAGCACAGAGCCTCATTTGGGGCTCAACCTCACGGAATGCGAGATCATGACCGGAGCCGAAGTCAGATGCTCAACCAAGTGAGCCTCCCAGGCCCCCCACTTTTCACCTATCTGAAATTAAGTCTATGCAACTTAGGGAATTGATTATTCAACAACTGATGTTTTGACTACAATGATGACCCAAATGATAAACTTTTAAAAATCTCAACTTTAATTCTATCTTTAGGTCTAGATAATATTAGCTAGCAGGTTCTGGTCTGAAAAGGAACAGGGAGGGCCTGTATAATGTTTGGGACCATTGCTGTTGACAATGATGCTGTTGAGGACTACCAACACCTCTTCTAGACAGACACTCCGAAAATGCCTGCCGAGGGCGCACTGAATACCAGAGATCCGATCCTGGAAATTTGCCTCTTTGGACACCGTGTTTGTATTTGGTGTATGTTACATGGGCTCGAGTCCCCAGAGACTTGTTTTCTGTCAGCGCCGGCCAACACATGACTATTTAAAAACATAACACCCAAATACTTTCGTTTATTGTCACAAACATGTAGTTTAATTTCATTATCCGATCGATAATATTACATTTGTATTTCATTATCCGACATTTACCCAATTTCATTAGGTGTTGTGTTGCAAACTACAAGAGATGGACTAATACATAAGTGGGTTATAGCTGCTGTGAAATGTTTGTTCAACTCATTAGGTGGACGTATGTAGCCAAGTCACTTAGGTTGTGACAGTGTCGTTCATAGACCGGCAGTAAAAAGCCCAGGGAGAATTATGAAAATCCAGAAAGTGATTTCAGTGAAATTTTTTCTTTCTAACCTTGTATCCCACCCTCAATGTTGAAAAAGAGTCAAATACCATTTGCACTTTAATTTCATTTTGAAATACAGGAAACATGTACAATCTTGCAGACAGGCTATCAGTCATTAAGTAATTCAGTTTTAAGGGGATCAACAAACACGTAGCTTTCTGTTCTTCAACTCGGATGATTTGACCTGCCATTCTATTGTTTCATGATTCTCTTTTCTTCTTTGTAGTTGATCTATAATGTCTGTTCTAGGTCTGAAAATCTAGTATCCTATTATTATGGGAAAGTTGCCGTTAAGAACTGTTTATCAGGAGCAACCTCGCCCCCATTCTTCCTAAAATGTTTAAATCACCCGGATAGGGGATCAAATCCAGTTCACACACTGGTCACTCAAATACTTAAAAAAGATTCTATTCAAAAACTAGTGATCCATCTTGTAGGACAATTTTCTCTCCCTTTGCCAATTCCCAGTGCTTAGTGCAAACAACTGTGGGAGACCTGTGCTATTGCTCGGGCGAAAAAAGCGTTTTTCCTTGGATATTTGAATTAAAATGAGCCTACTTCTATAAACTTGCAAAGAAAAGAATGTGCAGATCCATGCCCTGGAAGACAGATGTGCAAAGGGAACAGAGAGAAATAGTATTTTTAAGGAAAATCTGAAAGTTGTCTCAGTTTGACCGCAGTTTTAAAGAGAGTTGGGGGAATGAGCGAAGTTTCAGGGTATCGGTTTTGAAACTAGGTCTAGCAAACAAGGCAGGAATGAACCCTGAAGACTCTCGGATCCGTTTCCCCCAAATGTCTAATTATTTCATGCCCCGATTTCTTACGTTTTTCTTCTTTTTTAAGGGGAAACAAACACAGCCTCACTGCAGCGCGGAGCCCTTCTGAGCTGCGCGGCGCACGGCGCAGGCAGCCAATCATCACTCAGCCGCTCGCTATATAAACCCCCAGCCGCCGGCCTCCGAGCCACGCCGTCCTGACAGTTGGAGCTTACTTTTTGTCATTTTTGGCAAGGCGGAAAAATGTCGGAGACCGCGCCAGCTGCCCCTGTTGCTCCCGCCCCTGCTGAGAAGACACCCGTGAAGAAGAAGGCAAAGAAGACCGGCGCGGCCGCCGCCAAGCGCAAGGCGTCCGGGCCGCCCGTGTCCGAGCTCATCACCAAGGCGGTCGCCGCCTCCAAGGAGCGCAGCGGCGTGTCCCTGGCCGCGCTCAAGAAGGCGCTGGCGGCCGCCGGCTACGACGTGGAGAAGAACAACAGCCGCATCAAGCTGGGCCTCAAGAGCCTGGTGAGCAAGGGCACCCTGGTGCAG
>NC_043706.1:3457645-3462640 GCF_006229205.1 Suricata suricatta
CCAAGAAGGCGGGCGCGGCCAAGCCCAAGAAGGCTGCCGGGGCGGCCAAGAAACCCAAGAAGGCCGCGGGGGCCAGCACCCCCAAGAAGAGCGTCAAGAAGACCCCGAAGAAGGCGAAGAAGCCCGCGGCGGCGGGTGCAGCCAAGAAAGCGGCCAAGAGTCCCAAAAAGGTGAAGGCGGCCAAACCCAAGAAGGCGGCTAAGAGTCCTGCTAAGGCCAAAGCCACGAAGCCCAAGGCGGCCAAGCCCAAAGCTGCCAAGCCCAAGACGACCAAGGCAAAGAAGGCTGCGCCTAAGAAGAAGTAAAGGTTGTAGCGAGATGTCCTGCCTCGGAATTTTCAAAGGCTCTTTTCAGAGCCACCCACTGCTTTCAGGCAAAAGAGCTTCAACTGCTAACTGAGGTAACCCTTCCCTGCTCCGGCGTCCGCTTAAACCCCTTGACTTAAGGCGTTGTTACGCCCTCCTTGAACCTTTATTCAAAAGCTCCCGCCCAAGCTTGTGATTGGCCGCGACGCTTTTAGACCTGTTTCCGTGTAAGCGGCCGCAGAGCGACCCCTGCTGCCTGGCTTTGTTTGCAACTCTAATGTTTAGGATCACAGTTCTACCAAGAGAAGTTTGGCGCCTCTTAAAAGAGCCTTTGGCTGTTTTCTGGGCAGGTACAGTGAGTGGTTAACTCCTCACTTGGCCTTGCGGCTCTCTGTCTTGTAGGGCAGCACGTCGCCCTGCGCGATGGTGACGCGGGATGATGCGCGTCTTGTCGCCAGCCGTGTTGCCCGCCAGCTCCAGGATCTCGGCCGTCGGGTACCCGGGCGCGCCGGCGCCCACCCGCTCGGCGTAGTTGCCCTTGCGGAGCAGACGGTGCACGCGGCCCCCCGGGAACTGCAGCCCGGCCCGAGAAGACCTAGTCTTGGCCTTGGCGCGAGCCTTGCCGCCCTGCTTCCCGCGTCCCGACATTTTTAGAGAAGGGGCTATTCTCTAGGAAGCCGGCCTGAAAACCGCGCAATTTTAGTCTCTGGATATCAACTAAAGTTTCCTCTCCCATTGGTTTGCAGCGGCTTTTCAGAGTTAGCCAATCGGAAGGTGCTCTTGGCTTGCTGGGTCCCCAGTGGTAGAAAATACTGCACCAGTTAGAGGTTGAGTCCTTGTAACTTGTTATGTATTGTGGAGCAGTAGAAAATCTTGGATTCTGTTTTCCTTGGTCTGACTGAGTCCTCTTTCGCGCACTATTGACAGTCTTCTCTAAGGCTGCATACTTACTTGCCATCGCGATGCTAAGGAACAATAAAAAGTGTAAGCCCTCTTTGGTGGTTTGTAATTTAACTTCCCTGCCAGATTCCCTCCCCTGGATTGTTGATATCCCAGGGGGCCATGGTTGGTGTTGAATATTTATGCTGAATAATGATGGAATGGAAAAGGTGAACCGCAATAAAAGAAAACTCTGGGAGTTTGTGTGGTTTGTTAGAATGTTCTTGGCGTTGGAGCTGCGGTGACCGGAGCAACATAATTGGATTCTAGGTGGGTTGATCTGGCCATTCCTTTGGTCTGCTTAGTCCCCAGTGCTGTGGTGCCTTTTATTTCAGGAAAGCCCACTTAATTTTACTGGGAAATCTTGGAAAAAATCTGAATTCTACAGATCATTATGGGGATGTAAACCTGGATGGGGACACATTTTATCTTTATTTTCTCAAGGAGTAAATGCAATTTGGCATTTCCCTCAATTATGTGTGTAAGCCACTGATCACACTGGATTTTGCTGCTGCCTGTGGTTTTGAAGAAATGCCATCACGGATGTTTTCTCATTGCTTTGAAATACCGCAGATGTTTTGGAATGAAGTTTGCACTCCTTTGAGCTCTTGGCACTGACATTCATCATTACACCTGGTGCCCCGTGTTATTTGATGTGTTTCTAATGAAACATCACTGCATACACATCCTTCAAAAGAAATACTCTTTGATAAGTGTTATTTCATGTTTCTTTCTTACTCGGTATGCTTTAAGTATGGAGAAGGTGACTGTTGGTTTCTCCAGACCATTGGTAGAGTCCAAAGTAGGAAAGGACTCAGAAACTGCTGGGCACATCTCCAGTGGGCACAGATTCCTCGAGGTTCAAGTACCTTTTCACTTTGTTTCTAGGTTTGCAGCCTTTCTCTCCCACACTTAGTGCCTAATAGCTTATTGAAATGTATTATTTTTAAAGTTTCTTAAAACAGGGCTAGGGGATGTAGTCTGAGTATCTTTCTAGCTGTTCTTCTTTTTTAATGTTTATTTACTTTTCAAGAAAGAGAGGGAGAGAGAGAGAGAAGGGAGGGGCCAGAGAGAGAGGGAGACAGAATCTGAGGCAGGCTCCAGGCTCTGAAGCTGTTATCACAGAGCCCAATGAGGGGGTCAAATCCAGGAACCGAAGATCATGACCTGAGCTGAAGTCCAACGCGTAGCCGACGAGCCACCCAGGTGCCCCCTCTTCCTTGCTGTTCTAACCAGCGGTTCAATATTTCCAAATTACAGCTGCAGCTCATAATTTCTTCTTTCTAAAAAGAGCCCCCAAATCCCTTATAACAGTGGCTTTTTGGAGAAAGAGATCTGGATAAATGGGGGAATGTCAAATATTGATCAACAGAATCTTTTTGAAGACAAGAGGTTATATGGACGGGAAAAGATAAGTGGCAAGAGACCCGGGAGCTTTGTCATATGCAGGGTGGGGGCTCCGCCTTCTGATGGAGAGCCAGAGGGGGTCAGAGGCTGCGGGGCTGAGTGCCTGCGCTAAGCGACTGTGGAGTATTACTGTAGTCCTTGCAGTTGACACGTCACGCTGTCACCACCTTCCTATGAAGCATTTGCATTCGGTATAGTTAAAATGCTTGTTTCACAGTTAACAAATTGTGGCTTGAGGGGGCCTGTGTGGCTCAGCTGGTTAAGTGTCTGACTCTTGGTTTCAGCTCAGGTTAGATGGAGTCCATGCTGCGCTCCGTGCTGACAGTGCAGAGCCTGCTTTCGATTCTCTCTCTTCCTCTCTCTCTGCCCCTCCTCTACTCATTCTCTCTCTCTCTCTCTGAAAAGTAAGTAAACTTAAAAAGAAAAAAAGAATTGTGGCTTGGAAGAAAGAGCAGCCCAGAATTGGCTTGTCAGTAAACGGTGGACTTGGGTGTCAAATACAGGTTTCTTTGTTTCTAGTATCTATTTCTTTACACCGTGTCCCCTCTATTAGCTGCAAAGGGAGTGGATTCTTGGTTTCATTCCTTAGGCTCATGCAGAAGGCAGTAGAGTTATTATAATTCTGTTTTCGGCCTGTTGTGAGTTATCTACTTCACAAGCCCTTTGGAATGCTCAGACACAGCGAAGCATGTTTCAGTCAAGGGCCTACTTTTACTCTGGTCTATGTAGCATTTCAGATTCCTTTCCCTAGGACCAGTGACGTTTTCATGGGCATCGATCAGAACTTATTTAAATCTTTTTCCACCTCCCCCAATGTTTGTTACAGCTAAAGTCCTGGGTAGAGAAGACTGCGGCCGTCTTAGTGAAAACCTGTGAGATTGACACCTAAAGACGGTAGATGTCGGACAGGAGCCCCTGTGAGTAGTTGTCTCGGAAGCACAGAGCCCGTCAGTCAGCCAGTCAATCAATCGATATCAATAAACCACTGAGTACGTAAATAAGCTATCCTAGCATGGAAGCGGGTGTTCGAATCCTCTCAATTGCAGAAGGGCCCTTCTGCGCCTGGCATAAATGGGAGGCGGAAGCAATTTTTGGGACCCCTCTGCCTTAACCACTCTCTCCTTTCCGCTGAGTAATTGCCTGATGCCTAACTGGCAGTGGCACGCTGAATTCCTGTCACTGGATCGCGAGGCCCAGATTGTTTCTGTCACTCGGTCACCAAATCGGGTGGATGTTTCTAGTCTCCGGAACTGACACTTCCACCGCTCTCACGTGCTGTCCGTGTGCTCACACACTGGGGGTGATTCCACTGTTTCCTACCCAGTGTTCGGATTCCAGTTTCTCCAGCCCCGAACTCCGAAATTCTTGTAATTCTGTGACTTGTCTTATGCATAGGGTTAGTGCCTCCCCATCTGGCGCCTTAGGTTCAAGTGAGAACTTTGCAGTCAAATTTTTTCATAATAATACTTCCTGTCTGCGTTACCTAGCACTAATAACAACTCCGGTTTTCCTTTTCGTACCTTATCATTTGTTCCCTTTTCTTCTTTTTCTTCTTTAAAACAACTTTCTTCCTCTGCCATTCTCTTTTCTCTTACCTGGGAGAGTTTTCCCAACCCCACGTCGCGTTCCATCTCCAGGAATAAATTCCCTTAGTTAAAAAGTCTAGTCTCCAGTACGGTGCCTGGATGACATTTACCAACTGGGTGCCGTGCTTATCGATGGCAAATTTATAATGCTTCTATTCCTTCCTCTCATTAAACTATACCTTAGGGCCTTGGTCGTCTTTGTCACGGTTTTCTACTACTCTAGGTTTGTGTTTTTAAGTGACTCAGGGGCGTTTTTTCTTTCCTCCCCCATAAGTGTTCTTTGTAATCGCCATCCTCTATCTAACCCATTACCCCCACGTCTGGTAACCACCAATTTGTTCTCTATAGTTCTGAATTGGCTTCTTCGTTGGTCTTTCTCTCTCTTTTTTGCCCTTTTGCTCCTGTTTTCTTTCTTAAATCCCACATATGAGTTAAATCATATGGTATTTGTCTTTCTCTGACTTATTTCACTTAGCCATCCTTATACTCTGTAGCTGGATCCAGCAACAAATGACAAGATTTCACTCCGTTTTTATGGTCGAATAATATTCCATGATCTGTATACCTCATCGACTTTATTCGTTCATCTAGCGACTGACACTTGGGCTGCTGCCATAGTTTGGCTATTGTAAATAAGGCTACAATAAACATAGGAACGCACGTACCCCTTTGAATTAGTGGTTTTTAAGTTTTTTGGATAAATATCCAGTAGTGTGATTACGGGACCTTAGGGGGGTTCTTTTTAATCATTTAAAAAA
>NC_043706.1:3462740-3464612 GCF_006229205.1 Suricata suricatta
AAAGGATCATTCTCGATGTTTTGGTGGATTTAATGACATAAAAAGATGTTTTCTGTGCCACTAGGTCCATATGTCTTGACAACCAACATATGGTGAGACAGAACACAGATTAAAAACCTCACTGTGTTAGAATTTCAAAGAAAGTATAGGGCATACCTATACTAATATGTAATCTGATATAAATGCCTTTAGCCAACTTTACAAATATCCACCACTCCAGTGACTGTTTTGGATAGCTAAGTTATTTTCCATATAGATCCAGAGTTCCCGATTCCCAAGTCCCCAAGTCTCAACGTCTGATAGAGTTCCAAGAACAAAAATTTCTTGTATAAATCTCCAGGACTTCTTACTCTGGCCAACTTGTCTGTGCACTTTATAGCTTTGTCAATGTTATGTGTACCACCCAGGAGTCCCTTTCCTTAGGGATCCTTGAGAGGAAACAGTCCCTTAAAAGGTTTTTTGATAGAAGCTTTTCAATTCTATAGTTAAGGATACCTCTTCCCATCTCCGACCTCAAATTTGCTGGAGTTTAAATACATGATGGATGATCCTTCCAAATAGTATCATGCATGCACCCCACTTAGTAAGCATCCTCTACATTTCCAAGTAACGCCCCGAATGGTTTTAGAACAGAAATCCTGATTTCCCTTCCATTTAGTTACCGGTTTAGATGTTGAGGAACCGGTTATTTCCATGGGAAGGCAAATCTGTTTTAGTAAGTAATAACATCAAACCATTTTCTTATATGGAGAGAACAGTTATTTTCTGCAAGAAAAGTCCAGCTTCCAAAGGATTGCCATGTCTTACTGACAAATACGAGGTACCTTCATGAAATTTAAATTTGAGGTTAAGATGGAGAATTTAGGAAAACGGAAAGTGCCTTTTTGAGTGGCAGTGAAGGTCTCAGTCACTAAAAGATGCGACTGGATCGTGGTGTTATAAATTCAAACCCCATTATAGGTGTAGAGATTGCTTAATAAAATCTTAAGAAAAAAGTGTCCCTTAAAAGGAGCCTCAATCCTGTGTTCTTCATTCTTTCTGAGACCCACCCAAGCTGCTCTTGGTTGCTTAGTGTGTTCTAGAGAATCCCGTAGCGCTAGATGGTAAGTTCTCAGGAGACCCTGCGATCTTACTTCTTTGTGCCCCAGCTAATAACCCAAGCCGTGGCTACCCGCTAAAGGACTAGGGGGAGATCTATGATCACCTTTCTTAAATGCCTGGAGGTTGATGAGTTGGGTCCCCAAATTCTGTTGACCTAAATGCCCACTAAGGGTTCTGAGCCTTTGGGATTGTGGAAGTTCAACAAGGTGAACTCTGGGAAAAATAGATCACCAGAAGCCTTGAAGGCTCAGTCCAGTCTCCAAAAGCCACAATGGGCTACTCCTCGGAACAGTGCAATGTAATGTTGCAAAAATCAGCAACGAAACGAAATGTTTTCAGACCTACATAAAATAGAGAGAAACAGGTTTGAAAGTGGAACAATCTAAGAAAGCTTCAGGGGACCAAAGGCTTGATACAACATGGTCCTAAAGGGATTTCAGGTCTGCTTCAGGTTGGAGCTTGGTTAACAAGGACTTTACTTGTTAATGTCACAGCATCCGTTATAGATTAAAGTGGTTGGCTCTGAAAAGAGCCTTTGGTTTGAAGTTAGCAGAGAATCCGGAAATCCAAGTTTACGCCCGCTCGCCGCGGATGCGGCGCGCCAGCTGGATGTCCTTGGGCATGATGGTGACGCGCTTGGCGTGGATGGCGCACAGGTTGGTGTCCTCGAAGAGCCCCACCAGGTAGGCCTCGCACGCCTCCTGCAGCGCCATGACGGCCGAGCTCTGGAAGCGCAGGTCGGTCTTGAAGTCCTGCGCGATCTCGCGCACC
>NC_043706.1:3464712-3466236 GCF_006229205.1 Suricata suricatta
CCGCCGGTGGCCGGCGCGCTCTTGCGGGCCGCCTTGGTGGCCAGCTGCTTGCGCGGGGCCTTGCCGCCCGTCGACTTGCGCGCCGTCTGCTTCGTGCGAGCCATATCTCAACTGCAATGTCAGGAAAATAAACTGTCGCCTCGCTGCTGCATTTATACAGGAGCAGAATCTCTCTGATTGGATTGTGGGCAATCCCAGTTAGTCAAGTGGAGTTCTATTCCGGAAGTGCTCTCAGCGATTTAGCATTGGTTTATCTGTCTCTTGCAAGTTTCTGATTGGTTAGTTTCAATTACCTGACATCTTCCTGGACCCCTTGAAAAAAAAAATCACTAAATTGTTTTCCGTTGTGATCCCTGGCACACAACAAACATGACGAACTAATTAATTTTCATAAGTAATACTATTGAACTTCTCTCCTGTCTGTACATATAAAATACAGTGTACTTGAAAGAGACAAAACCTTAGAATTTCTCTTAAAAAATCGCCACTTACTGCATAGTTCTCTGGTATTCATCCGGGAAGTATTTCCTATCCTCATCTTTTGAAAATCCCGTTGTATAAATATCTCATGAGTTCTACTTCATTATATTTACAGCAAATACCTAGTTCACTGTAGTATGGTCTAGGATATACACTTAAGACATAAGGAATTTTATATTTCAGGATTCTCGCTTTGAAATCCCAATATTTTGGAGCCCCTGGTTTTTTATAATATCGGGTTTGACTCAAACTGGTGATTGGACTCTGATGTTTGCTTTTAATGAATCTAAAATGTCTGCCGGGGTCTAACGGCCTGAGCTTTGAGCAAAACGTTTGCAATGCTGAAACTTGTAAAAGATGCCGGTGATGGAGAGTCTTTTGAGAACATATCTTAATTATAATAGTCTAGCATATCAGGTTTCTCGTCAGAATAGACCTGAGGTGTCCTGAAGAATTTAAAACAAACACAAAGGAGCTATAGTTAGGTTTGTAACGGGCTGTATAATAGAATGTCCTTCCTTGTTTTCGCATCTCAATGCGAAAGTTTCTACTTTTAACATGGCAAAGTTTTATTGTGTGTGTGTGGGTTTTTTTTTTTTTTTTTTTTGCTTCTTTTGGTGACTGCACTTATAGTAAGGAAGCGGTATTGTAAATTAACCTATAGGATTCCCTGGAAGAGTTAGTGTTTTCGTCCAATAATAAAATAGGTTTGGAACTTCCGTTTTTACATACTATTACCCTATTGGTCAGTTTAGGTCCAATCAACGTTCAGATTTTGGACCTTCATTTGCATATTCCTGCCATAAATATCTGGGATTTCCCAGTTATCCTTTTCCCTGTTCATCTCAATTTTTCTTCTTTTTGGATTGTTCATCATGCCTGAACCCACCAAGTCCGCTCCGGCGCCGAAGAAGGGCTCCAAGAAGGCGGTGACCAAGGCGCAGAAGAAGGACGGCAAGAAGCGCAAGCGCAGCCGCAAGGAGAGCTACTCGGTGTACGTGTACAAGGTGCTGAAGCAGGTGCACCCCGACACCGGCATCTCGT
>NC_043706.1:3466336-3469320 GCF_006229205.1 Suricata suricatta
CTGGCCCGGCGCGGCGGCGTCAAGCGCATCTCCGGCCTCATCTACGAGGAGACCCGCGGGGTGCTCAAGGTGTTCCTGGAGAACGTGATCCGGGACGCCGTCACCTACACGGAGCACGCCAAGCGCAAGACGGTCACGGCCATGGACGTGGTCTACGCGCTCAAGCGCCAGGGCCGCACCCTCTACGGCTTCGGCGGCTAAGATTTTGCTTACTTGAGCGAATCCTGTTGTAGCTCTAAAGGCCCTTTTCAGGGCCACCCATCTATCCACTCGAAGGAGCTATCGGCACTGGTGTATTTTCCCGTATGTGGGGACTCAGGTTAGTGAATGTACCTTGTAACCTGACCGCTATGCCATTCATGCAGTTAAAACCATGTTTTCTGCTTTTTGGGTGCAGTAAATACCAAGACAACCTTTTAAGATTTACATTTCGTGGGTTTAAGCCAACAAGTGTTCATCTACGTACTATTTTGGTAGCGATGCCTTGCAGATGAAATTTCCTAAGCACATTATGAATAGCTTACACAAGATTTTAAAATTCAGTTCTTGTCTTTAGAAGTTAAAGCTTTAATATTAACTAGAGGGAAATCTAAAGTAACTAGGGAAAGGGATTGAGGAAAGCTTGGACTGAGCTGTTGAACGAAACCAACAATGAGCAGGCCTAAGTAGCATATCGGGACTTTTCGCCTCTTTCCCCCTTCAGGTTATGTAAAATGGTTGCTTGAAATATATTTAAGCTACAAAGATTTGGGGATTTCTCTTAACCTTGTCATCTATTTCCTGAGAATCTATAATAAAAACAATGTTAAGTCCTCTTACAAGTCCCCTGCTGTTTACTCTTTAAAGCCGGAAAGGGAGCTACACGGACACCTAACTCCATGCTCGGGCTCAGCCTCCAGCATGTTTGCTGATGTGTGTGTGCTTACTTACATATGAAAGGGGGAGGGCTCTCCAAAATGACCAGGCAAATGGTCTTTTGTGCCTTCACTTCTAGAGAAAGTCACAGGCGGAGCCTATTTAAGAGCACTTGAAGGTGCTTTGTAGCTTTGTCTGTACCTCTTAGCATCAGTTCCTGCCTCCAGGCAAATAGAACCAGAACAATGTGGGGGGGGGGGGAGATTATGTTAGTGAACATTCTTTGGTCTTTGGCTTCTTAGCTTTTATGTTTCCTGATAGGTCCTGTGATGGCCTTAGGGTGACCCCCAGGGCTCCCCCTCCTAGGGCTCCCCCTTGTGATCTACCCCTTGAGTGTAATGTGACCTGTGACATTTCCAACCCAGAGTACTACAAAGGAGGGAATTTACTGGATATGATTATTGTTAACTAGCATGTATGTTACATAAAATCTATCTTCCTCGACTCTTGTGTGCTGGATTTGATGGATGAATGTCCATGTGGCATGCCCAAACGACACGTAACTCGGGGGGCTCTTTAGGAAGTGAAAGAGGCCTACAATCAAAAGACTACATACAACCCTTCAAGCCAACAGCCAGCAAAAGAAAATAAGATCCGCAGCCCTACAAGCACAAGAAAACAAATGCAGCCAAGACCGGGTATTTCCCCAGTCAAACATCCAAGAGACCTCTATCCTAGCTAATCTCTCAATAGCATCCTGATCTAGGACTCAACTAAACTATGTCCAGACCCACAGAAACTCATGTTATACATGTTTAATAAGAGAGTAAAGTCAAGGTAATTGTTGTGCAGCAATACCTAACTAATACAGTTAGGTAACAAACACACTTAGCATCTCCAATCTGTGTTCCAGCTAAAATAACAGAAGATGAACTGAAACTGCAATCTTTACCTAACGGAAGACATACACTAAAAAAGTGAAAAGGGGGGGCAGACAAATCTATAGTAGGAACATTCCCTTTCACAACTATGAACCCTTCCCACGTATCCCCAACACTAAGCATGCATTGGTCATGCCGGCAGACTTCCCTAATATCAAGCTTATAACCAGTGTCATGTACTCAACAGCAATACATCTAAATCATTTTACTTTCAGCAGCACAAAAAAGGTCTGCTTGCCAGTAATTAATACTTGAAACCATTGATTATCATCTGTATCTTCTGTGATCTCTGCCTATCCAGATCTTTTCTTATTCTTGTTTCATTTTAGTTTTTCTGTCTAAAGGAATACAGAACGATACACTATGAGCAAGAAAAAAATATAAAAAGGATCGAAATTAAGGTTTCAGAAAATGACTCAGCAGGCTATAGTTATTACATCAGTAACATAAAGACAAAATAAAATGGATAATTTTTAATGTGAATTTGAAAATACTCTTGAAATAGTCTACAATAGTAGCTCTGATTAAATTCTGCAGTTCAGTAGTGTCCTATGCCTAGTTCAGATCTATTATAAGATGATTGACATTAAGAGTTTCTCTTTTGCAAAATAATTTCTTTTGCACGACTTAGCCTTTGTGAAAAACATAGAATTATGCTGTTTTAATGTGGGCATTGTAATGAAAACAAATAAACGAAGTACATATACTGAATCACAGACACCCACTGTGAAATTATGTTAAAGGTGAATGATTAAACAAAGAACAAATGAAAAATTTAAAGAACACACACAAAAAGCCAACTATTCTTTTCAGGGCTTTAGCCAAGTTCCCAGTATAAACATTTCACATAGTCTATGCAGCTCTGTAGACTAACGTTAAGTCTCAGTAAACATCTGACACCAAAATACTACTCACATTTTATGATACGTCTGTAAAAAAACCAAACACGCTTTTTAGAAGCCTGCTGAGAAAACTTGCTGTTACAACTCTCTATATGCAAAAGTGAGTGGCTCTGAAAAGAGCCTTTGAAAAAGGAAAAGGCTGAAAAGCTTTTACTTGGCGCTGGTGTACTTGGTGACGGCCTTGGTGCCCTCGGACACGGCGTGCTTGGCCAGCTCGCCGGGCAGCAGCAGGCGCACGGCCGTCTGGATCTCGCGCGACGTGATGGTCGAGCGCTTGTTGTAATGC
>NC_043706.1:3469420-3473687 GCF_006229205.1 Suricata suricatta
CGCTTGGCGCCGCCCTTGCCCAGGCCCTTCCCGCCCTTGCCGCGGCCAGACATCTTTACTGGGAAACAAGCAAATTGCGTTGTGGAGAGAATAAAATTCCTATTTATAACTCTCTGGCGGACCTTGTTGAGAACAGCGCCGTAGGCCGGGTGGGTGGGCGGGCCCGGAGGCGGGGCAGCGGGTTTATCCCCGCCCACAATTGCGTGCGAGTCGGTAGCGGGTAGACGGGAGAAGGCTCTGGGAGACCCTGAATTCCGCGCTGTTGAAGGCCGTTTAAGGAAAAGTCTCCGGTTTTTTAAGCGACTGAAATAATGGCAGCGCTCAGGTTAACTTCTCTTTCTGACTTGAACTGGGAAGACCCTTACACGCCTTGGACGAGTCGTTGACCAAATTCTGCCTTGGTCTGAATCCTACCCGCACACCTGAAATGTAGTGGCGTGTTTCGCTTCTGTCCTCCCCTGGAAGCATTTTTGTACCCTTACATCGAGGCCAAATAGTGATGTTGGTAGGATGGTCTTAGTGAGAGAGGAAAGAGCTGCGGTCCGCAGCCTGACCCGAGCAGGAGTGTCGTGGGCGCGGTGCTGTTTATTGGGGGGCCTTGCGGTCTGCGCAGTCCCCGCACTTCACCTTCTGGGGCTCACGACCTGCTTTGTGGCTTCTGTCCTCTCCTGTTCACTGCAGATTCTTCGTGTGTAGAATGGAGATGTTAATCACAAAGATGGTTTTGCAGTCACAGGGTAAATCCCAGGTCAAGCCGTGAACACAGGGATGGCCACTTTGAGAAAATTGTCTTCCTTCCCCAGGGATTGACTTCCTTCTCGAATTTCTTAAGTTTTGTTTAACGTTTATTTATTTCTGAAAGACAGAGAGGCCCAGCGAGAGCGGGAGAGGATAGAGAGGAAGACAGAATCCCAAATAGGCTCCAGGCTCTGAGCTGTCAGCAGAGTCCAACGCGGGACTCGAACTCATGGACCCTGAGATCATGAACTGAGCGGAAGTCAGTCACACAACCAATTGAGCCACCCAGTCTCAACCCCGTATTCTTAAATCCCTCAATCTGGTTTTTTATAATCTAGGTTTATGTTCAGTCTCCCACCCCCCACAATCTCTATATCGATGTACGTGCAAATCTTTGCTTTTCGAGGTCAGTGCTAAACTTACACAGTCACATTTAAATTTTTATAGTTTCCTAGGTTAACTACCAGCTTCCATTTCCACCTTCACACCCCCCACACAATGCCTTTTAAGACAGCATTGTTTGATAAAATGATCTGCACCCTCTTTTGAGCATTTGGAGCGTGTCTAATGCTGTGAGGGGCTGCATTAGATTTTATTTAATTTTATTTAATTTTATTATTATTTATTACTATTTAAAAATGTTTTAAAATTTATTTTTGAGAGACAGAGAGAGACAGGTCGAGCAGGGGAGGGTCAGAGAGAGAGGGAGACCCAGAATCCAAACACAGGCTCCAGGCTCTGAGCTGTCAGCACAGAGCCGGACGCGGGGCTTGAACCCATGGTTTGTAAGATCATGCCCTGACCCAAAGTCAGAAGCTTAACCAGCTGAGCCACCCAGCACCCCCCCCAAATTTATTTAATTTTAAATAATTTAAATTGAACAGCTATTATTCGGTTTAGTTATTGGAAAAGAGGGATAAGTAGAAAATTTGACAACCGTAGAGTTCCTTAAGGACAGAGAGACAAAGACTTACTGAAATTCTATGTTATTATTTTTTTTTCCAAATGTATGTCTTTTCGGGAGAGAAAGCATCCAAAATGTTTGTTAACCCAATTATAGTTCAAGAGAGCTTAAGCTTCTGTACAAGAGAATGCATAATCTGGTTTTTTGTTTGTTTTAATAGCAAAGTAATCACTGTGGAAATGTAAAAACATCTCATGAAAAGGAAGGCCAGAAAATGATTTACTGTTTCCAGAACTTATGACCAAGGGAGACAAATAAGAAAATCAGGTGAATCACTTTGGAGTCTGGAACCAATAAAACTTTACAGTGTACTATTAATTTGATTCGTGAGGAAAATGTCCAAGAATCACACCATGCAGTTTCCTAGAAATTTATCTTGCAGGTTCTGTGTTTTTATTTCTTTCCAGTAAGGATTCACAGTGTAGACACTTTATCTGCGACTTGGGAATATGGAAAAAAGGATGGGCCATGATGTTTAGTATCATAAAAAAATTAAACACTACACAAGAATTGTAGGACAATGGATGTTGAACATCTCACTATTCACGATTACTATTATTGGTTGAATGTGTCAGATTCAGCAGGTGCTTATTTGGGAGAGCTGGAAATAATTTCTGTCAGGTGGAGCAGCTCTAACTCCAAAGATTTATGGCCTCTTGGACATAAGAATGAGCCTCCCTTACAAAAGAATGAGCATTGGAATAAAAGCAAAAGAGCAAATTTAGAACAAAAAATGTTATTATTCTACGGCACAATCCCAACCTTCAGATCATCTTTTCCACTGACATCATTTTCATCTTCAATGGACAAAAATCACTGAAATTATCGGCATCCTACAAGTTATCTAAAGTCATTGATTTTTCACAGATCCTGGACCCTAATAAGCATCTAACAGAAGGACATACCCTTGAAAAAACAAGCAAACATCAATGGCAGGCCTTGTAGACTAAGGTCTTATAGGACAATGGAAAGAAATGCAGTCTATCCCTTTACCTTAAACACATATTTGAATATTTCTTAATGGGTTTCAGATCCGTCCTGGTGGATGCCCAGAGTCTTTCCCTGGCCTCGCTCACCTCCTGCCAAACGAAGACTGTGCTTTCCCGGCCGCACTTTCCACCTCCCCGCTTTCCAAGGATTTATCGTGACTGAGGGACTGCCGTTCTGTTTCCCAGGCCTGAAGAAGGACCAAGTCCCAGCACCTCTGTGACACCCTGTTCGTCTCCAATCAAGTCAGAGTCACACGACATGGCTTGTTTAACTTGTTTCACGAAGGTGAGATTATGATTCAAAAAATAGAAAAGATACATGGAACACCGTTCTTAAAGCATCAATGACTGAAAAGGGGGGAAAATGCTGTGAAAGGTTCAAAGAACAATTAAGAAGTTAGGGTATTTATAAACAACTTAACACAGAAATACTGGAATAGGATTATTAAATGAGGTTAAAACAAAATTTTATTAATTTATGTCCATCTTGGTTCTGGGCCAGGCCTGAGTTACAAAACACAGATTAACAGGATAAAACAATGAGAAGTTTATTAACATGTATGTTTCATATACACGTGGGAGAAACCCAGAAAACAGCAGTTCAAAGAGGTACCAGCTGGCAGCGGATCCAAATGCTTTGACAACGAACAGTACGTAGAGAAAGGAGGCAGAAAAGGGAAAGGGTACACACTTTTCCTGTGATTGTTCCTTAACTGCCTTTAACCCCCAATTTTTATTCCAAAGAGGATTTTTGTGGGGAAACTATTCCAGTTTCCTGCACTTTCTTGAACTATTGATAGTCTCGATAATGTCCTATATTGCTTTGAGCTGGGTTTCTCTTCCTGATATTTTGATCCTTAATACCTAGTACAGGCCATTCTTTGCCCCTTATCCAACAAGGGTGGTTTGAAAGACACTCTACTTGGTGAGGAAAGGGTTTTTAAATTTTTTTTTATGTCTTTTATTTATTTTTGAGAGACAGAGAGACAGTGCGAGCAGGGGAGGGTCGGAGAGAGAGGCAGACACAGAATCTGAAGCAGGCTCCAGGCTCTGAGCTAGCTGTCAGCACAGCCCTATGCCCGGCTCGAACCCACGAACAGTGAGATCATGACCTGAGCTGAAGCCGGTAGCCCAACCAACTGAGCCACCCAGGCGCCCCATGGAAAGGGTTTTTAAAAAATTAACAGAATGTTATACATGACACACAAGAGCTGTGAATCCAAGCCAGACTCGTTGTTCAGAATATTCTTAAAAGAGAAACTAGTTTCACCAAGAGAGCAATAAAAAAAAATAAAAAAGCATTACAACAGTTTTTGATCAAGTAGTTGGCTCTGAAAAGAGCCTTTTGCAAAGTCCAGAGAAAACAGCCTTGGGGAGCTACGCCCGCTCGCCGCGGATGCGGCGCGCCAGCTGGATGTCCTTGGGCATGATGGTGACGCGCTTGGCGTGGATGGCGCACAGGTTGGTGTCCTCGAAGAGCCCCACCAGGTAGGCCTCGCACGCCTCCTGCAGCGCCATGACGGCCGAGCTCTGGAAGCGCAGGTCGGTCTTGAAGTCCTGCGCGATCTCGCGCACC
>NC_043706.1:3473787-3475118 GCF_006229205.1 Suricata suricatta
GCTTGCGGATCAGCAGCTCCGTGGACTTCTGGTAGCGGCGGATCTCGCGCAGGGCCACCGTGCCGGGCCGGTAGCGGTGCGGCTTCTTGACGCCGCCGGTGGCCGGCGCGCTCTTGCGGGCCGCCTTGGTGGCCAGCTGCTTGCGCGGGGCCTTGCCGCCCGTCGACTTGCGCGCCGTCTGCTTCGTGCGAGCCATGACAATGACACAGAAAAGGAAACTGACTGGAGAGTAGTGAGTGGCCGGTTCTGTCCCTATTTATAGGAGACATCAGTGCGGTTCCTAAGTCCCGCGCTGTGATCTAATTGGTTCCCAGGTTGTTTTTCCGAGAAATGTTTGGATTTCCACTAAGATTTAATGTAGAATATAGAATCAAATTTATTTCCAGTTTATATTAATTCCTACTGTATTTTAAGTTGGGCTGATAAAATCGAGGTTTCATTTAATGTATTTCGGTGGACTTAATTCATTGTGTGTGTGTGTGTGTGTGTGTGTGTGTGTGTGTGTGTGTGTGAAAAGACGGAAAGGAACATAATTTTTTTCAGTAGGAATGCAGTTGGCCTTACAATTCAAAAACCCCGCCCTGATATCTGATTGGTCAGATATGTCTCCTTTGTTCTCTCATTTCTTTCAGGCATATCTTAAGAGTTTCTGGCTGCAAGTTTGAATATAGTGTATGTGTAATTATGTCCATGTGTGTTCATCATGCACTTTTACATTAAACAATCTCAACATATCCAGATAGTAGGGTTTCGATTTCTATGTCATATACATGGCCTTCACCCTAAAGTTACGTCCCCAGAGAATTGCCATTTGGCAAACAACCAATGGTTTGTGCATTGGCAATTTGCAAAGGATATTTTGTGTAATGTTTCATAAACCTATGATCTTACGGCACCGAAAATGTTTACCCTCTTAAAGCAGCGAGACCTGTGTGAGGCAATAATGGGAGGAGCGGTCCAGCTTTAAGACACGAAACTTTAAAATAACAGGATACCTTACGATCTGAGCATAACGAAACAGTAAATCCTAAACCTGATCAAGAGCTAGTATTTCAGCGCTTTCCAGAAAAGATGGGTGGCTCTTAAAAGAGCCTTTGATTTTCGCTGTTGGGACTACAGACTCCGTAAACGTTTCACTTGCCCTTGGCCTTGTGGTGGCTCTCGGTCTTCTTGGGCAGCAGCACGGCCTGGATGTTGGGCAGCACGCCGCCCTGCGCGATGGTGACGCGGCCCAGCAGCTTGTTGAGCTCCTCGTCGTTGCGGATGGCCAGCTGCAGGTGGCGCGGGATGATGCGCGTCTTCTTGTTGTCGCGGGCCGCGTTGCCCGCCAG
>NC_043706.1:3475218-3477082 GCF_006229205.1 Suricata suricatta
CTGGCGGGCAACGCGGCCCGCGACAACAAGAAGACGCGCATCATCCCGCGCCACCTGCAGCTGGCCATCCGCAACGACGAGGAGCTCAACAAGCTGCTGGGCCGCGTCACCATCGCGCAGGGCGGCGTGCTGCCCAACATCCAGGCCGTGCTGCTGCCCAAGAAGACCGAGAGCCACCACAAGGCCAAGGGCAAGTAAGCTGGACAAATAGAACCTTAGGGCATTGAGGGGACAGTTTTAACCAAAGGCTCTTTTCAGAGCCATCCCCATATTCATTAAAAGGGCTTAATACGTTTTCCTTTTTAATTGTAGTTAATTGAAAATGCCCTGAATGTAGGTCATCAACCCAGGAATAGATGTCCGTGCTCCCAACTCCTCACGAAGGTGAGAGTATAGAGTTGCCATAAAAATAAAAATTATCAGTAGTAAATTACGACGGGTATAGAGAGGTTGTGTCACAGGGCTAAACAGATCAGCGTTGCAGGCCCAGCTTTGTGAACCGTCAAGATAATGGGAAGGCTAAGGCTTGGTCTTTGGAACTTGAGATCCAAATCTAGTTAATGACCCACAGAACAAGAGATCTGTACCTTAGTATTATATCCTGTTGAAAGCAGTTGTTTTGCATTTTAATGGACAATATCATCTACAATTCGTACTTTACAAAAGAAATAAACCAAGGTTCAACTTTAATGAGCTTGCGGACTAATCAGTTGTTAAGTGGAATATAATTATGTCCCTGGAATCTGTTGCCCTTCAGTCCTTCCTAAGGACACAGTAATCTTTCTGTACCTCTTATAACTTTGGGTATCTTTCAGTACCATTTTATACAAACTTCAGTGAGTGTAGGGTAAGTGTTAATACAATTATAACCTTATAACACTAAATGTGAAATCAACTCAGGATTAATGGTCGGTGTATTTAGGTATACAAATATATACCTACAAATGCAAGTTTGAATAAACACATCAAGAAATAGACATGTAATTTGTATTCTTAAAGTGGAATGAAGGTAAAAAACGACTTGTCTAGGGCGCCTGGGTGGTTCAGTCACTAAAGCATTTGACACTTGATTTTGGCTCTGGTCATTATCTCACGCACAGTTCATGAGTTTGAGCCTGATGTGGGGCTCTGCGCTGACCGTGCACAGAGCCTGCTTGGGATTCTGGCTTCTCTCTCTCTGTCTCTCTCTCTCTCGCTCTCTCTCTCTCTGCCCCCCTGCCCCCTTAAATAAACTTTAAAGAAAAAAAGAAAACCTACTTGGACAATAGCATCTGGAGTGCATCTTTTCAAAACGATCTAAAGAAGGCCAGTTTCAGAGGTCAGACATTCCGATTTTATTCAGCCAAGAATACATAGCTTTGGAGTAATTTGTATTAAATTCTGCATTCAAAAGCCAAAGAACTTTGTAAATAAACAGATGAGGTAGATAAGCAATAGATTATTGCAAATAAGGTAGAAGCCAGAAGGTCTTGAAAACACCATTATTGGTGGATTGGAGGAAGATGTTTATTTATTTTTTTTTTTTTGAAGAGTTTAATTTTTGGTCTAAATGTACTAGAGGCCATGTGAATCAAGGAGTCAATGTCAATACCAACATCTTTACTTAGAGCCAAAGGAAACAAACACCTGTCCAAAATAGAATGGGAGTCTCTTTATATACAGTAGCAGACGATGGTATGGTTACATTTTCCCACAACTAATTGCCCTGGGGAAGTTCCCGATGGCTCGCACGAAGCAGACGGCGCGCAAGTCGACGGGCGGCAAGGCCCCGCGCAAGCAGCTGGCCACCAAGGCGGCCCGCAAGAGCGCGCCGGCCACCGGCGGCGTCAAGAAGCCGCACCGCTACCGGCCCGGCACGGTGGCC
>NC_043706.1:3477182-3478187 GCF_006229205.1 Suricata suricatta
GAGCGCTTGTTGTAATGCGCCAGGCGCGACGCCTCGCCCGCGATGCGCTCGAAGATGTCGTTGACGAACGAGTTCATGATGCCCATGGCCTTGGACGAGATGCCGGTGTCGGGGTGCACCTGCTTCAGCACCTTGTACACGTACACCGAGTAGCTCTCCTTGCGGCTGCGCTTGCGCTTCTTGCCGTCCTTCTTCTGCGTCTTGGTCACCGCCTTCTTGGAGCCCTTCTTCGGGGCGGGGGCGGACTTGGTGGGTTCAGTCATGATGAACAAAAACTGCTTCTGAGATAAGCGATATGTGTCCTGGGGGCGCCTGGGTGGCTCAGTCTGTTAGGCGACCGACTTTGGCACTGGTCATGATCTCATGGTTCCCGAGTTCTAGTCCCTCATCGGGCTCTGTGCTGGCAGCTTGGAGAGGAGCCTGCTTCGGATTCTGTGTGTCCCTCTTTCTCTACTCCTCCCCTACTAGTAGTACCCAGTCTCTCTCTACCAAAAATGAATAAACTTAACGAAAAAAAAAAGAGAGACATGCCCCAGGTGTAGCATTCATAATATTTGCATGGTTCTTATGCAAATGAGGTGTTAAAGGAGTTAGACGTTGATTGGATAAATTGTCCTAAACTGTAAGATGGAAATTGCTTCAATTAGTTGCCCTTTGTAATTGGTTGCAAACTTCTGGATAGTTTTAGCCAATCAAAACGCGTAATTTACAAGTCGGCATACAAGTATAATTGCTTCTCATTTGCTGAGACGGTTCGATCCCCCATTTCTTGCTAAGCTTACTGGCTGAGGAGGATTAAAATGTCCGGACGCGGGAAGCAGGGCGGCAAGGCTCGCGCCAAGGCCAAGACGCGCTCGTCGCGGGCCGGGCTGCAGTTTCCCGTGGGCCGCGTGCACCGCCTGCTCCGCAAGGGCAACTACGCCGAGCGGGTGGGCGCCGGCGCGCCCGTGTACCTGGCGGCCGTGCTCGAGTACCTGACGGCCGAGATCCTGGAGCTGGCGGGCA
>NC_043706.1:3478287-3482075 GCF_006229205.1 Suricata suricatta
GGCATCATGAACTCGTTCGTCAACGACATCTTCGAGCGCATCGCGGGCGAGGCGTCGCGCCTGGCGCATTACAACAAGCGCTCGACCATCACGTCGCGCGAGATCCAGACGGCCGTGCGCCTGCTGCTGCCCGGCGAGCTGGCCAAGCACGCCGTGTCCGAGGGCACCAAGGCCGTCACCAAGTACACCAGCTCCAAGTAAGCCTGCTAAGTAAGCGTCTTGTCATCCAACCCCAAAGGCTCTTTTCAGAGCCACTTCAATTCTCATCCAAAGAGTTGTAACGTGTAGAATTTGTGTGTAACGTAATCTACGCGTAATTGTGACGTTGCTTTTCCTTCTGCTCAAAGTACAAACGTGACTGTTTCCTCTGTACTTGGTAAAGCAGGTCCTGGACCCTGGAGCTTAGCGTGTATCTAATGCCTAGTTGGGTCTTACAGGCTTTTGAGGCGGGAAGGGAGGAAGGCAGGAAGGAGAATGGAGGCCCCTTTTTTCCCCACAACAACCTAACCATGGCCTTCGTGCAGCAGGAGCAGTGCCACCACCCCCTTCCCCCTCTCTGGACTCTACACTCCCAGACTCCTTTCCACCCCAGCTCCTCTGCCCCTCTTCCCCTTCGGACCATCTTCCACTTGTCCTATTCTGCAGACTTACAAATTCTCTTACCTTGTTTCCTGTGCCACAGCCCTTTATGTGGCTACTGTTTCTACTGCTTACTTCCCTTGTCTCTGGGAGTACTTTAGTTTTGCTTTGAAGCATTCGACCACCTGTGTTAACTTTTAAATCTATTTATAACAACTGATACTTTTCAACTTTCCTGAATGATGCACAGCTCTAAGCCTCCATGGATTTAAAGGGTCATGACTACCTTACATTGGAAAGCATCTGCATACTGCACTCTCTCCCTCCATTGGCACTTTGAAAATCGTACAAGGTACTTTTGCTTTCAAGGGATTTACCGGCCTCAGGTTTATCAGTACCAAGTCTTCCAGGCAGGGAATGTATTTATTCCAGGATTCAGAGGTGAATTGAATTTGAAGTCAGCTGATGGCGTATGGACATGGGGTTTCCTTTCCTGGCCTCAGCAAGCCTTCCATTTTGGCTGCCTCCCCCACTTAAGGAAAGCTGAACAAAGAGTGCACCGAGGAAAGAGATGAGATATGTATCCTAGAGCTGGAGAGAGGAGACAATCTATGTAAAAAGTACTGTTCGATGAGAAGTGTCTGAATTCCGTCCAGACGTCTTTGAAGAGTCCGAAGACATGGGTTGGAATGTTCTGCCATGGAAATGAGCTTTGGTTCTCACACCCACTGTCTACTTTATAAAATGACAGTATTAGCAAATAAAAAATTACTAAAATAAACTCTATGGATACTTTTGTGAAAACAAATAATTACAATGAAAATTTACCTTTTAGAGAGACTATTCAGAGGTTTTCATGGGCATTACGAATTAAAATTTTCCATCAAAACAAATAATTACAATGAAAATACACCTTTTAGAGAGACTTACTATTCATAGGTTTTAATGGACATTATGAATTAAAAATTTCCATTACTCATATACTTTACATGTAACAAATGCAAACTTTTAGAAGTAGAGTTATAATCAGAAGCAATAAAACTGTGGTGAGTGGAGGAAGTGTTACTCAATGATGAAGAGTTGCTGCTGTTAAATCTGGATGTGCTGAGCACTTTTAAATAAGGAACGGGACATTGCCGCTGTTAAAATGAGAGACATTTCAAAACGATGGGAGCCTGCCATGTTTAGGTAAAATTTCTGTGCATGTATACCTTTAAATTTAAATATATATCTACTTATACTTTTAAACAATGTCATTGAACACATAATAATTCCTCAGCTATGTGGATGTGTTAATTTCCTATTGGTGGTCTGACGAATTATCACAGACTTAGTGGTTTCAAACAGTACAAATGTATAATTTCATAATTCTGTAAATCAGCATTTAGGCATGGGTCTCACTGAACAAAAATCAAGGTGTCGGAATTCTGCATTCCTTTCTGGGGCCTCCGAGTAAACCTGTTTCCTTGCCTTTGCCGGCTCCGCCAGGCTGCCTTCTGTGCTTAGCCCTCAGCCCCTTGTCTCAAGTTTTCAAAGCCAGAAATCTCCGGCCACATCCGCCACCTGCTCTCTGTCTTGTTCGTTAGTCAGTTTGCCTCCTCCAATAGGTTGGGTTCACTGGGATAATCCAGGACAAATTCCCTTTTAAAAATCAGGTGATTAGCAATCTCAAGGCTTTCTCCAACTTTAATTGCCTTGCGTCATGGACCCTAACATATTCACAGAGCCTTAGAGATTAGAAATTAAATATAAGTGAGATGGCACTTTTCCTGCCTAGCACAGGAGGTCACAGTGTTTTTATAATTTGATAGAAAGCTACATATTTTCTGCTCTCTGAAGGGGATGAGCACAGGGCGACACTGTCGTACGGTCGGTCGGGGTGCGCATGTTCCCTGGGAAAGTCACTCATACTTTGTTTGGATATTTCTTTCCATCCGGGACTTCTGCAGAAAGGAGACATTGACCGTGGTGGTGCAAACGGTCATGTACAGTGATTGGGCGATTTTAGTGTGCTTTCTTTTAGTTTTCTCTCCTTGTTGCTTTTGCTCATCGTTGGAAGGCTTATATATTCTCTGTGTATGTTGTGTTGTGTGAGTGCATGTGTGCTGTGCAGGGAGTAGAAAGTTTGTTATTCATGAAATAAATTAAACAAGAATATAGAATAGTTTTACTTTTTTCCTACCCGGGTGACATCCTTAAAAATATTTTGTACGCACATTCTTCATGTTTAATTCATGTGGGATGCCATTCATGGCAGTTTATAAATTTAAGCAGTTTTCTTATAACAGGCAGAAAAATAGATATTTCATGACCATTTTATATATCTGCACAGACCCGGGCAGGGATGGTGTAACTGGAATGACATATGATTCTTTTTTTTTTTTTTAATGAGAAGAATTCTAGCTGATCAGGATAGAGAGAAACTTACATAAAGTGCACCCTGGTTGAAAACAACAATCTCCAAGGAGAGACACCAAAATATCGCCAAAGGCTGTTTCTTTCCTGGACCACCAGCATCGGTACTACACTGTGGCATTTTGCCAGGGGTCACCTTGCATTAACCATGGCTTGGAAAGTCTCATTACAATGAAGTGACCCCATCTGGGAGTCAGTGATGTTCCTTTTTCAATTTTCGTGCATGGGCCCGTTCCTGCTGCCGTTTGCCCGTGATATTGCCTTAAGCAAGTAAATCCCCCAGGAGATCCGGTGTTTAGTCTGGAAAAAACCAGCCTCGTTTTACCACCACGCATCACTAACACGCAGTACCGCTTGATTGAAGCCCTCTTTGCTTTTCATAGAAACTATGTGTAAAGGACACCTCATCACAGTGGCTTACGTGACTTTCTGGTCACCACTCCGTCCAGGTTGTATTCAAAACCGGCAGTAAAGACAAGACACCGTTAACTACACTGGACACTTTTCTCTTTCAACCAGTAAAAATGTATGTGTCTTCTAACGTGTCGGTACCATACAAGGCAAGCCTGATATTTTCAGCAAAATAGAACAAATCCTCGTGACAATCATGTAAACGATCAAAACCATTACAACTCTTCCAGTGAAAAACTGGCTCTGAAAAGAGCCTTTGGGGTTGAGTAACCAAGACGCTTACTTGGCAGGTTCACTTGGCGCTGGTGTACTTGGTGACGGCCTTGGTGCCCTCGGACACGGCGTGCTTGGCCAGCTCGCCGGGCAGCAGCAGGCGCACGGCC
>NC_043706.1:3482175-3483196 GCF_006229205.1 Suricata suricatta
GCTGATCCGCAAGCTGCCGTTCCAGCGGCTGGTGCGCGAGATCGCGCAGGACTTCAAGACCGACCTGCGCTTCCAGAGCTCGGCCGTCATGGCGCTGCAGGAGGCGTGCGAGGCCTACCTGGTGGGGCTCTTCGAGGACACCAACCTGTGCGCCATCCACGCCAAGCGCGTCACCATCATGCCCAAGGACATCCAGCTGCCGGCAAGCGGGTGTAAGTTCTCCTTAAGGAAGGATCGTCGACCTTAAAAATTTTTTTAAATCTTTTATTTATTTTTGATACAGAGAGACACAGAGCATGAGAGGGGGAGGTTTAGAGAGAGAAGGAGACACAGAACCAGAAGCAGGCTCCAAGCTCTGAGCTGGCTGTCAACACATAGCTGGACGGGGGGGCTCGAACCCAAGAACTTGAGATCTGACCTGAGCCAAAGTCCGAGGCTCAACTGACTGAGCCACCCAGGCGCCCCAGATCCCTGACCTCAAACCCAAAGGCTCCTTTCAGAACAAATGACCTTGTCTAGGAGATATTGTTTTCTTCTTGTCTTTGTAAATTGTGAAAGATCCTGGAGAAACCAAGTGTTACAGGTCCATTCATAAAGTTACTTGTCTGGCTCCTAAAGAGCCTTTAGAATATTCTCAATTAGCCCAAGTTCTTACTTCCTGGTGGACACCTTCTTGGGCTTGGCCACGCTGGACTTTGGGGTTTGGCCTTGGCAGGACTTTTTGCCGCCTTCTTGGGTTTGGCCGCCTTCACCTTTTTGGGGCTCTGTGACTCTTGGCTGCAGCCGCCGCGGGCTTCTTTGCCTTCTTCGGGATCTTCTTGGCGCTCTTCTTGGGGGTGCTGGCCCCCGCGGCCTTCTTGGGTTTCTTGGCCGCCCCGGCAGCCTTCTTGGGCTTGGCCGCGCCCGCCTTCTTGGCCTTGGGCTTGGCCTCGCCGGAGGCCGCCTTCTTGTTGAGCTTGAACGAGCCCGAGGCGCCGGTGCCCTTGGTCTGCACCAGGGTGCCCTTGCTCACCAGGCTCTT
>NC_043706.1:3483296-3488800 GCF_006229205.1 Suricata suricatta
TAACTCCCCCCTTCCCAGCATTGCTCAGGCAAATCTGGGCGTTTCTTTTGATATTCATTTGACTCTGTTTACCTGGTGACTGACCTTGGTCAGCTGCTTTGTTTTCCCACCTTGAAACCTATATAAAAGACAGTTTTCTGAATAAAGCTCTCTCTTTTGCCTGATGGGAAAACCGTGAGTTCTGTCTTTACTCTCTGCGTCTCCCTCTCCTGCCCCCTTTTTCTCTCCCTCCCTCAGGAGCAGGACCCGCCCTGCTGGGGCGGACAAAACAGGTACCGCCCAACATCAGGGACAAGTGGCCCCGGCCTGCGGGTTATGACATCGCAGCAATGACTGGACACATTCTCAAAAGCCATGTTTAATAAGAATAAGAATAATAAGAACATCATCATTACCCATCACCCTCTGACAGCCTGGATAAGTCTAGACACAAAACCCTCCTGGCTCTCACCGGAGCGTCTGACCTCATCCAGTGCGGCGCCCTGCTTTGGCAATGGGCAGGGTTCGCCAGGCATCGGGAGCTCATTCTGTTGCTTGTTGTAAGGTTTCCTTTTCAAGATACATTTGAGCCTGAGCTGTATCGAAGTCACCCTCACCTAATTAATAGTTTGTCCATAGTTAATGTTCCTCTTACTTGAGTTTCTATTGATTGCTGTTCTTTTCCTGGCCAGATCATCATATTCTGCTTTTCATAGCAAATACCGGCCTCCTGACAGGCATGCTTTTGTAACCTGAGTCCAGTCATAAGGCAACATCCAATGGGATGCTAAGGTCTCTCATCATGTAAGTGTATAGGGTGCAATGGCCCATACTCTGTACATGCTGTTTTTAATTCCTTAATGATACGGAGAGGTTCCAGGAAAAATCCTCATCAAACTCTCCTTTGAATACCACAGGGAAGCACTGAACAAATTCCATGTCTCTTTCCTTTTCTGCTTCCCTAATAATGCTGGCCCCTATTGGAAATGGCAAGGGGGGGAGGCGTCCCGTTAAAGGGAAAGACCCAGAGGCCTGAGGGAAAGTCCAGATGTTTGAACGGGGAATGCCAAATTGTCAGAAGTCAGATTTGAAGCTTTCATTGTGGACAAATCAGGGACAGTCGTGGAGTCCAATTTAGTCTCATTTGGGGAGCAGGAGGGGCTATGGGCTTAAAAATAGCTCCAGAGCTGTCTCCTGTGGAATTGAAAGCTTCTTTTGTAAGAGTCCACAAGGAAATGGCCTCGATGGGCACCTTTTGGGGCCCTTTTGGGTTCCTTCCTTTGGGAACCATGAACATTGCTCTTGTACAAAATGTAAAAAAACACACAACTTGCCAGGTTGTGTATTTTTTGATACCTTGACCCCCTTCTCTGACAGCATCTGCTGTATTATATCCACAAAGAGTCCTTTTCTTTAGACTCAATAACAGCAGCCCCTTTCCCAATATGAGCTGCTGGGAGCCGCACTGGCCTTGCTAAACGACAAGGTCACATTAAGGAAATGGCAGACGTGCCCGGCTCCTGCCATGAGAGGCGGAAGCTGGCATCTCCTTCTGCTGCGACTGCTCATGGGAAATTAAGCCTGTTGCTCTTGATTAGGCCTCACGATAGTCCACATCAGAGCGATATTCCCCACACACAGATACCTCATGGGGAGAAGATTCCCACCTGTATAAAGAGGAATGTAAACAAAGCCCTGCAGGTGTCTGTCCAAAGGCTCTTCTAATGAGCCTCACAAACTTAACACATAGATAATAGAGGGGGTTAAAGAACACAAGAGTTACTATTAACTCTGGCCCGGAGAAAAAGAGCCTAATTTAGAAATAAGAAACAGACAAGGGCCAGGCATAAGTTACGGCACGTGCCTTTGCTAACTGGTGCCACAAATACCTTCCCTTACACTGACATCCGTTATTAGGATGGGTAAGAGTGGTTACAATTTAACCTCCTACACGAAGGCCAGCGCCTCTAGGACCCCTGTGGCACTTACACCTTCAACATCAAAGAACAAGGTTGACAAAAGGTTTATGTACTAACCATCACGAATACATTCTTCCTCTTGTGAGCCAGACAGAATGCCTCCCAGCCTTGTTTATGCCTGAATCTTAGCCTTATTGTTATAAACAAATGTGTTTGCTCTCTGCTTCTCACTGAAAACATCCTGCTATCTTCTTAGTTGTACGGTTTACTACTGGTTCAAACAAATGTGTATGTTACCTGCTTTTCACTGAGAATATCCTGTTACCCTATGATGTGTAAATTACCTCACTGTAATTAGACTAGTTCTGCAAAAATGCCTCTATAAAACCTGTTTCTGCACCCTTTTCAAAGCATCTTATCACTGAGATTTATTTGGAGTAAAATTCCACTTCTTGATGTCATGTTAACACTTAAATCTATAAATAAAGACCCAAAATCCGACAGGGCAGAGACGCTGCCTGGTGACCAAGAAAGAAACCCGGGGCCTCTCATCTCTCTTTTTCGCCGACACCGTCTCTCCTTCAGGGGACCCTGGACCTGCTGGAGCTGGACTCTGGCAGGAAATCACCTCAACGTAAATCATTTTTACTTTGTGGATTTCTGTGTTATGTATCTTAATCCTCTTAAAGAGGTCTTGATTCTTATGGCCGGATTTGCGACTCGCTTGAACAGTATTCACAGACTGCGAGGAGGAGGCGGACTTACAGAGGCTGAGCTGTAAGGGCTGTGCTGCTGGTCAGTCCACACAAGCCACGAGCGCTAGACTTCCAACCACGATCTGGGAAAGAAAAGAGATGTATTACTAGCAGAGGGAAAGCTGTCCCTTGGGCCATTTAAATGTACCAAGTCTCCAAGGTGCTGCTGCAGTCACCTTCATGGGTTCACAAGTGACCTCTCTATGGGTTACTTGGAAGTTTCTCCCTCATGTCTATCCTCTTGCCTAATGTCGAACTTGTGTTTCTGAGTGCTTGCTGGGCATTTGCCTTTCCACCTCCATATCTCAGACACACTCTCCCTATGCCCTCTACATAACCTGTCTCGCCTACATAGTTTCCAAGCAAAAGATAACCTTCAACATGACATCTCTGGAAATCCTATTGATAAAACCCCCATTCTTTATTAAGCAACTCATACTTGGCCTGTTTGAGGACTTCTGGTCCATTGAAGGTCCAAGCATGTAGTCGGCTCCACTGTCTACCAGTGGGCTCACAGTCCCACTAGGTCTAGCCAACTAGGTCTCTCCTAAGAGAGTTTTGATCCTTACGTCCATATATACAGAGGACGCAGGTTTCAACCACCATATTCCTAGCAGATACAGTAAAGAAATATGAAACTTGTTGGGTTTTGGTCCCCTTCACATATTGGAGAAGTAATAGTGGCAACAAAATGACTCTTCTGTAGCAATATAGAGGGAGAAAAAAGTAATACTGAGTAAGCGTTAACGGATTTCCTTTCATGTAACACAGCACGCTAGTGACTATAATTAGAAGAAGAAAAATCATATGTCTCACAGAGCAAAGCAAAGTGAAACTATTACTTCTCTTATCTCTGGATAGTCAGGGGTGACAGAGTCCTGGATGTCTTGTAAGAGATGACAAAGCTAATTCCAGAGGGACATTTCAACACATCTAGAGATGATCTGGGTTATAATACGTTATGTACAGACTATATCTTCTCGGCCTCGGAAATACGTGTCCACTGAAAACACAGGAGATGGGGCTGAATCCATAGAAATATTTCTCTATGTTCCTAAGGGAAATGTGAAAACACAGACATACTATTTCTCCAAGATAAGTTCTGTGAAGAAGAGGCTGAGGGAAATAACCTCTTAGCTGTTGATGAGAGGAGAAATCACTACCATTTCCCTTTACCCGACATTTGGCTAGTGTCACTAACATATGGTTCTTTTTCCAACACCTGTGGCATTTCCCAATGCTCCTCTCTGCACATTTTCAAAACCCAGAGTCTTTTTTTTTTTTTAATTTATGTTTTTTTCTTAACATTTATTCATTTTTGAGAGAGAGAGAGAGAGAGAGAGAGAGAGAGAGAGAGATTGTGGATGGGGAGGGGCAGAGAGAGAGGGGGACACAGAATTCGAAGCAGGCTTCAGGCTGTGAGCTGTCAGCACAGAGCCTGACGGGGGCTCGAACCAACGAGTGGACAGATCATGACCTGAGCCAAAGTCGGATGCTCAACCAAATGAGCCAGCCAGGTGCCCTGAAACCCAGAACCTTTCAAGGCTCTGGAAATCAAACAGAAGGGTTCTTGATCATTTTGTCTCACGGACTTTGTATATTTCATGAGACTTATGGGCTTCTGTGTGATGGATATTTAAGATAAGGTACAGAGAGTTTATAAGGGAAAATGATTATATTAAAATCCCAATATCCGGTTTATCAAAACCCAAAATTGTTGAAGTGTTAACATAAACGTCTCTTTATTAATACATTACTGAACCAAGGCTGCCCTTGTGGCCCACAGTTGCCAGTTTAGAAGGGGCCACACGGGTAAAAGATCCTGGGGACACGGGCAGGCGCGCCTGCAGGGCGGTGGGGGGGGGGGGGAGATCACAGGCCCTCCCGTCGCCCCGCTTGCTGCCTGCTCGGTCAGCGGAGAGGACGCAGGGTCCGGCGGAGGACAGCGCGGACAAGGATGGGAGGTTAGTTCTGTACAGGTTCCTAGGTGCCCTGAAGCTGCCGCTTAGCCGCGGGCGAGAGCCGCACTCCGGAGCTCGTCCCCCGGCACCACAAAGTCAGAACACCGGCTTCGATGGGCTAGGCGGTCCTCACGGACCCCGCAGCAGAGGCCCAACGGACACGAGCACCTGGAACTCAAAGGGATTCGCGACATTTGGAATCTTTACGTGTTTATTACTGCAGGAGTTCTCACCAGGAAGTGGTGGCGCACTGGGACGCTGTGTCAGGCAGCGCACTGCAGAGGGGTGCATACGGGGGCGAGCAGGGAGCGTCACAACAGAGAACAAAGTGACTGAGTGCTGGTCTCACACAGTATCAGACACTTTGCATGGCCGGTCTCTTAAGCTTCCAGGCTCAGTAACTTAGACCTTCTTATATATTCGAAAAGAAAACACCGAGTGTAGACTGCCCCAGGTTACGAGTCGGGCGCCTACACAGGCGGAGCTCCGGGACGTCCTCCAGGACACACTGTGGCCACAGGGCCCGGGTCCGCGCAGCGGGGAGGGACGGCGCAGTGAGCGGTAGGCGGGACCGGAGTGAGGTCACCGCCCCTGCTCGAGCGGTTTCCAAACAGGTCCGTCGCAGTGCTATAAATGGGCTGCGTGGCTGCAGCGAGTGGTGCTTCTGCAGCATTTCTTTTAATTCGCGACAATGTCTGGCCGCGGCAAGGGCGGGAAGGGCCTGGGCAAGGGCGGCGCCAAGCGGCACCGCAAGGTGCTGCGCGACAACATCCAGGGCATCACCAAGCCCGCCATCCGGCGGCTGGCCCGGCGCGGCGGCGTCAAGCGCATCTCCGGCCTCATCTACGAGGAGACCCGCGGGGTGCTCAAGGTGTTCCTGGAGAACGTGA
>NC_043706.1:3488900-3497704 GCF_006229205.1 Suricata suricatta
GATCACCAGGAATCAAAGTTCTGGTCTCTCCTCCATCTTCTACCAAACAGATTTTTAAAAACCAAAGGATTGCCCAGGTGCTTCCTTTGCCCTATCACCGCATGGGAAAGGATGCTGCTGAGGCCCCCAGCAGCTTTGGTTCTAGCAATATGGCCTTTTGGATGCAAGAAACTAAAACTTCCAGGCCCACAACAATATTACAGATCCAAGGAGTCCCTACACAGGGACTCTCGACCCCGGGGCAGATGTCTCCTACATCGCGGGAGAAGATGGCCGTCAGCTTGGCCTACTCACGATGCTCCTGGTACTCGTGTGGGTGTAGGACAAGCCTCTACTGTGGGAAAAAGCTCTCAAATTCTACAATGGTCAGATGAGGGGCACAACTCAGGGACCTTTTGTCCTTATATCATTCCTTCCATTCCTTTTTCTCTGGGGGGTGAGACATTTTGTCCCAAATGAGAGTCTTGTTGTGCAGCCCAGATAAACGAGTCACTAGTCAAATGTTACAAATGGGGTTGCACCTCGAGAAAGGATTGGGTAAAAATTTACAAGGCCCCCATGGGCCCCCATAGATGTCAAACCTAAATTAAATAAAGAAAGAACAGCTTATTCAAATTTATGGGGGGAGGGGGCATTGTTCCCTTAGCAGCAGAGTACATAACCTGGAAATCAGATATTCCAGCATGGATGGAACAATGGCCCTTGCCCACCAGAAAACTGGCAGCAGCTCCTAGAACAACAGCTTACGGAAGGAAGGGCGTATCGAGCCTTCCTGTAGTCCTTGGACCACACCCATTTGTGTCATTAAATAAAAGCAGGTAAATGGAGATTATTACAAGACTTAAGGGCAATAAATGCTACTCTGGAGGGCATGGGCTCCTTCCAACCCCGCCTCCCATCCTGCGTAGGGTGCCGAAAGGTTCTCAAGTAACTGTGATAGATTCACAAGATTGCTTCCTCAACACTCCCCTTTATCATGAGGATTGCCAGAGGTTTGCCTTTAGTCTGCCTTCTGAGAACTTTAAGCAGCCTTATCCAAGGTATCGATGGAAGGTCTCGTGACAGGGAATGAAAAATAGCCTTACACTTTGTCCAAATTTTGTAAATCTGGCCCTTGAACCGGTCAGACAGGCTTAAAATGGCCTCTACCTCATTCATTCTCTGGATGACATACTTTTGGCTGACCCCGATTGACCAGTGCTGCAAGAAATCCTAATGGGAATTGTAGGTTCCCTGCTGCAATTTGGTGTAACACTAGCCTCAGAGAAGATTCAAGAGGAACAGCCCTTTACTTCCTTGGGCAGGACACTTAACACTCCAGCAGTGACCCCTCAACCTTCACAACTAAGGAAAGACCATTTCGTCTCCCTTAATGATTTTCGGAAACGTTTAGGGGACATCAATTGGATTCAGCCCTATCTAAAAGTTCCTACTTCAGATCTAAGGCCTCTTTTTGACATCCTTCAAGGAGATCCGGATCCCAAATCTCCACGGAGTCTCACAGAGGAAGCTGAACGGACTTTGCATAAGGCCGAAGAGGTCATAAACCATCAAACTTTATCCCGGGTGGATTATCAAAACCCTTGGTCTTTAATTCCTTCACCCACCAAACACACCCCGACTGGGTGTCTTCGGCAAGATGGGCCTTTGGACTGGATTCATCTTCTGGCTGCTCCAAGAAAGGTTGTCATGCCCTACCCTGCCCTGGTGGCCGCCCTCGTGACCAAGGGATGTAAACGAAGCAAAGAATTATTTGGTCAAGTGCGGGGGACCAGCCCACGCACCAAAGCCTAAGGGTCCCTGAGTAGGGGGTTGGTGTCGGTGAAATATCTACAAGAAAGAACACAGACAACATGAGTGGTGGAAGAGACCACACTTTACTGTGAAACTTGGTGTCTTATATACCACAGGTGATTACATCTTTCTTTTAATGATTACATTGTTTGTAACTTCGTAGGAATCACATGTTTCAGAAAAGATCATTGTTTTTATGGAAGAGAAAACAGAAAATTAAAGACAGGAATGAAGTACAATACAGAAGATCAAAAAACATAATTTATCACTAAAAATACATCAGCGGGAGTCCTATTTTGCGTATATAGTGTAATATTAACCGAAGCTTATGACAAGGCTATTTTTCTTTAAAGGTTTAAACAATAGTCTGTGAGTAAAGTGCCTCTAACTAGGGGGGGAGGTTTTAATCAGAAAATCTGCCCATATGCTGGAACCACAATTACCGAATGGCATGAATAATAGGAGAACTAACCCCAGTCTCTGATCCACTTAGGTCAAGCAGTCAAGCGCGCACATTTTCAAGCAGGGGAAGCAGGGTCCCAAAGGCCACACAGCACTGCACCCCAGTCTCCCAGGACCTTTGTTCTTCTGTCCTGATCCTCAAATGGGGGAAGGGCCAACCGTGATCCAGGGTAGCGCCTTCCTAGACAGGCTCAGGACTTTGCGATTCCATACGCTCCCCCCGGAGGCCTTGCTGTCACAGTGGAATCTCCTCCTCAGGCTTTTAGGCTGGAGGGGCCCCAACAGTCAAGGTGTGGCCTTTATCGTTGTTCCTTCCACTAGAAACCAATTAGATTATTTGTTACAAAATATCGAGGGTTGGCAAATGGCCATGGAAGGATTTACGGGAGAAATCAGATTTCACCTCCCTAATAATCCGATTCTTCATTTCCTTAAAATTCATCCCTTTCTTTTTCCAAACATTACTAGGAATGAGCCCTTACCCCCGCCAGCCGCTATGGTTTTTACAGATGGTTCTCCGAATGGAAAGGCTGCTACTATTATTAATGGTCATTCTCATGTATGAGTCACCAAGGAGACTTCTGCTCAACGAGCTGAATTAATGGCAGTCATTTATGCTTTTACTCATCTAACCCAGGTTCCTTTTAATCTGTATACGGATTCATGTTATATAGTAAGGTTGTTTCCTCACACTGAAACCGCCTCTCTCCCCAAATTCCGGTCCACAGTCTTTCCCTTGTTAAAATAACCTTCCAACACTTACACACCCGGCCTTTCTTCATGCGGCACATCAGAGCTCATAGTAATTTACCAGACCCTTCGGCTCAAGGAAATCATCAGGCTGGCTCACTCACTAAAACTGTAGTTGTACAGGTTTACTAGCTGTGGAAGAGGCCCGCCTGTCCCAAAATGTACATCACCAAAGTACCTCTGCGCTCAGGTCTCAGTTTAAAATTCCCAGAGAAACAGCCCGAGAAGTAGTCCGATCCTGCCGACAATGTCCTACCCATCTTTCTGGCCTGCCCTTCGGGGTTAATCCACAGGGTCTCAGGCCTAATGATCTATGGCAGATGGAAGTCACTCATGGTCCCTCTTTTGGTAAAGTGTGCTATGCACATGTACGCATGGATAACTTCTCACACATTCTGATGGCTTCCACGGGAACAGCGGAGGCGTTCGGGGTGTCAGACAGCGCCTCTCTGTCCGGCTTTCACATCTGGGAATCCCTAAGGCGGTTAAAACTGAGAATGCTCCAGCTCATACTTCAACCGCCTTGAAAAGATTTACTGAGACATTTCACATCACTCACACTTCAAGGATTCCTTATAATCCTCAAGGACAAGGTATTGTGGCAAGAGCCCATCAAACATTAAAGATGTAAATTAAAAATGTAAGAAAGGGGAATTTAAGGGTAGCTCCCCTCACCATATTCTATCTCATGTCCTTTTCGTGACAAATAATCTTAATGTGAACTCCACAAATACCACAAACATGTGTACACACTGGAATCCCGATTCCAAAAACCTAAAAGCTGTAATAAAATGGAAAGATTTCCTCACGGTGAAGTGGAAGGGACCAGGCCCAGGGTGTTAACCTGGGGGTGAGGAGATGCTTGTGTTTTTCCACAGGACGCGGACTCTCCTCTATGGACTCCGGATCCTCCAATCCGAGCCTATGTCGAACCCTCCTCCAATGCCGTGGCATCCTCCTCCGCCCCGCTACCAGCCAGCAGACAGTCCTCCGAGGATGACAGCCCCCCCGGTCATCAGCAGCCCCGCCTCCGGAACCCAGCCAAGAGGAGCTGTCGATCCAGCCCATGAATTCTCTCTCTCTTCAAATGAATCACCCACAACGACACAACGACGTCAAGGACGTGGGAGACTGGCCCATTCGACTAGAGCCAGAGCCACACGTCCCCCTACCTGGGGACAGCTCAAGAGGCTGACCCAGGAGGCCCAGCGACTCCTCCAAGGCCAAGGAACTCCGCGCACTCCGGCACCCATGTTCACCGCCATCCTCGCCGTTTTGTCCTGCCAGGCCCCTCTGCTCGCACCACAGATCCACAGTGTTGGGCGTATGTTCCTGACCAGCCTGTACTACAACCTGCCGCTTGGGAAATGAGCCTGAACCCGTATTGACAAATAACACAGATTTACTAGGAGGCAGCTCTTTATTTACTCCCAAACCAATCATAACTTCACTCATGTCGGTAAAGCAAGTTCACCTCCCATTTGTCTTTCCCTGTGTGGACATACATTACAGGGGTGTTGGCCCACCTCCTTTTTTTTTAGTTTTTTAATGTTTTTTCTTTATTTTTGAGAGACAGTGAGAGACAGCATGAGCAGGGGAGGGTCAGAGAGAGAGGGAGACAGAATCAAAAGCAGACTCCAGGCTCTGAGCTAGCTGTCAGCACAGAGCCCGATGCGGGGCTCGAACCCACGAACCATGAGACATGACCTGAGCCAAAGCCAGACGCTTAACCGACTGAGCCTCCCAGGTGCCCCTGCCTACCTCCTTTAAAGGATTACTCACAGACTCCCTAACAGAGTTCTGTGGTAAACAGCATCTTTGGTCTCTATACTTACTGGCCCAGGAGCCCAAGATCTGATGGTTGTTAGCAGACAAAACCCACCTAACAAATTTCCATTGTGGTAGAGTTTGCCTCCAGAAAATAAGCCTACTGAGAAGGCTTGGGGCCTTACTAACTCAACTACAGGATTCCCTCGATGGTGGTCATGTTTATATCCCACATCTATCCCTTATACCTTGTCTCGATCTACTCCAGAAATATATGATTGGTCTAACCCTAGTCTTCATTTGGATTATCGAGAATACTTACACAAAGCCAATATTCATTTTAATTGGAGTGACCAGTTTATACCCAAACCCCTGGCTGTTAATCGATGGCATGTCAATGGCTGGGTGCCCCCATACTGACAACTCAGATTAATGGTATCACTTATACACAAACCAATCTCTGGCAACTAACTGCCTCCGCCCATTTTATAATCCTAAACCGACCCTCGAGCCCCACCACTTATGTGACCCAAGCTTGTGTACAGACACCCTATGCCATCATTGTAACAAATGCCACACGGGGAATTTTGAACATTGTTCAAAACACGGACAAAAGTTATTCTATTACCTGCTCTACTTGTATATTAACGAATTGTATTTCACCAGATACCAAGGTTAGATTTATGATGATTGTCAAACAGCCTCCTTATGTCATGCTTCCTGCTAAGCTGACCCTTCCCTGGCATGATGATTATGGATTACAAGTAATGCAGGAGATTAATAATTCCTTATCTCGACACGAGCGTTCTGCTGCAGGCCTGATTTTGGGTACCGCCGCCCTAATTGCCACTCTAGGGTCCGTGACTGCGTCTACCGTTGCCCTAGCTCGAGCGCTTCACACAGCTCAACATGTAAATCAACGAACCAAAAATGTGTCTCATGCCTTGGCTGTTCAAGAAATCATAGATGAGAAACTAAACACAAAGGTAAATGCACTCAAAGAAGCTATTCTATGTATTGGAAATGAACTAAATTCTTTAAAAATACGCTGGCTCTCCGGGGCCACAGAGAATATAGTTGGATATGTGCAACCCCCCTAAAACACAATCAGCCCTCTAGTGCCTGGGAAAATGTGCAAAATCACTTACTGTACCTGTATTCCATTCCATCTGTATATGGAATCATTCCAATTTATAATTTCTTCATCAACAGATTCTGGACCTCAATCAATGTACTACCTTCTTTCTCCTTGCCAGGTAGCAACATCCTTTCAGGATGGACTAAATACTTTTGTCAGTAATCAAAACTTCCTCTCTTTTCTTATAAAGGTCATCTGGTCCTTGGAGCCATGTAAATTATCCTTTGTCTCTTTCCAGTCTTCTACCGAGTACTAAACAATGGGATCCATGAAGTTTCTACCCTACGTTTAAAACAATGGAAAACGGGGAGCTGCCCGGAGCTGCATCAGCCTCGCTGGATGTCACAGTCACAGGAGGAAATAGCAGACATTTGCACAGCGCCAGCCACGAAGCAAAACTGGCAACTCCTTCTGCTACTACTGCTTATGTTGAAAATAAGCCTGTTGTCATTAAGTAGGCCTCACGACGGTCCACATCAGACCGATATTCCCCACAGAGACACCTCATGAGAGGAAGCACATTCCTGCCCCTGCGTAAGGGATTTTAGACAAAGCGCTGCAGATGTTTGCCAAAAGGTTCTTCTCATGAGCTCTGCAGACCCAAGACATAAATTATATGGCGGGGGTGGGGGGGGGGGCTAAGAACACAAGAGTTACAATGAACTCTGGCCCGGAGAAGGAGAGCCTCACTTAGAGATAAGAGACAAGGACCGGCCATGAGTTGCTACATACACCTTGGTTAATGGGAGCCACAAATACCTTCCCTTATACTGACATCCGAAATGAGGACTGATAATGAGGATGGGAAAGAGTAACTAAAACTTAAACCCACATACAGAGGCTGACGCACCCAAGGCCCCTATAGTATGTGCATCCTTGGCATCAAACGAAGGGTTTACACAAGCAATCTACGAACCAGTCCGGATACATTCTTCCCCTTGCAAGCCAGACCAGATGACTCCCAACCTGTCTATATATCACTCAACCTAGGACTTAATCTTAGCATCATTCATATAAACAAATATGTCTGTTACCCACTTTTCACTGAGAACATCCTGTTGTCTTCTTAGCCGTGAGATTTACCAGCAGTTCAAACAAATGTATCTGTTTTCTGCTGTTCACTCAGAACATCCTGTTTTCCTCTTAGTTGTAGAATTTACTGCTCACTATAATTAGTTTTGCCAGAATGCCTCTGTAAACCTGTATCTATACACTTTTCAAAGTGTCCTATCACAGAGATTTATTCGTTGTAAAAGTTCCACCTGCTGATGTCCTGTCCTCACTTAACCTATAAATAAAGACACCAAAACCGACAGAGAGATGCCTGCCTGGTGGTCAGATGAACCTCGAGGACCACTCACTCCTCTTCACCAACACCTTCCATCCTTCAGGGCCCCCTGACCCTGCTGGAGCTGGATTCGGGCATCCAGCCTCTCTCCTCTCTCTCCAGACATGCTCTGTCCTCATCTACGGGAATCACAGGCAGGACAACCAAGTCAGGATCATACATTGCTGCATTGCTCATATTGCTCGACTAATCTGGAATGCCTAAAACTTCCACACTAGCCCTCCTAATTGTCACAAGAAGCAATTGGAGAGCTTTTCTGGACAAAATAATGACTGTTCTTTTCAGAACCAGCTCTTGATCCAAGCACCCTGTCCTACCATTCTTGTAGAGAAATAGGGACAGAGCCTGTGGTACTTCTCTTCATGTCAACTAGATTTTCCGGGTAAATCTCAATGTGAACTAGGGAGATGTTGAACATATGAGACACCAAGAATGTATAGAGTATTCCTAGAGAGCAAGATCTTGACAGCACAAAGGGAAGAATTGATATTTTAAATAAAATCATGAAGTTGTCTCCGGGACCTGGAACTCTCTCGGGGATTTTTTTTTCAGATTAGTCACCTTTATTGTAATCCATAAATACGTTAGAAACACACGTATCAGGGTACCTCAGACTCTTGATTTCCGCTCAGGTCATGATCTCAGTTGAGGCTCTGTGTGGACAGGGTGGAGCCTGTTTGGGATTCTCTATCCCTCCCTCCCACACACTTGCTCTCTCCAACTTAAAATCCCTACTGTTCCTCAATTTTCTCCAAAGAGTAGTTTTAAATTGGAGTCCTATGTGCTCAAGGCTCTAAACCTCCAGACTTAACTCACAAAAAGAGCATCTGTCACCCACTTTTCCAACTCTCCCTGCCAAGTAAAGTACCCCAAAGTGTCAACTGCCCATGTTAGGTGAGGGTCCTCTTCGATCCCCACATCAAATGGTCTGGATTCCTGAGCAACCGCAAGTCCAAATGACGATGGCGACCTTTCTCGAAAAGCTCTCGGAGATTTTTTTTAAAGCTGAGACTAATGTGGTAAAAACTGGAACAAGAAACGCACAGATCTGAAAGCGCAAGGTGTCCCGCGTCGCTTGAGTATACGATCGGTGTGATCCCTCCACAGGAAAGTTTAATTTTTTTGCTTTACTCAATTGTAACAAACACAAGTCCTGGACAGAGCTGGGACTAGGTTGCTGTCAAGTTGCAAGACTGAGCAGGGAACCAATCAGCGCGCAGCGTCATTGTTGTACACACACGTACACACACACACACACACACACACACACACTAGCGCTGGGCAGCTCCACTCTGAGACTTTATTATTATTATTGTTTTCTGTACCTTTAGGCATCCGAACCAAGAATGTCCGAGACCGCGCCCGCCGCGCCCGCCGCTCCGGCCCCTGCCGAGAAGACGCCCGTGAAGAAGAAGGCCCGCAAGTCCGCAGGCGCCGCCAAGCGCAAGGCGTCCGGGCCGCCCGTGTCCGAGCTCATCACCAAGGCGGTCGCCGCCTCCAAGGAGCGCAGCGGCGTGTCCCTGGCCGCGCTCAAGAAGGCGCTGG
>NC_043706.1:3497804-3499476 GCF_006229205.1 Suricata suricatta
GGCTGGCCCGGCGCGGCGGCGTCAAGCGCATCTCCGGCCTCATCTACGAGGAGACCCGCGGGGTGCTCAAGGTGTTCCTGGAGAACGTGATCCGGGACGCCGTCACCTACACGGAGCACGCCAAGCGCAAGACGGTCACGGCCATGGACGTGGTCTACGCGCTCAAGCGCCAGGGCCGCACTCTCTACGGCTTCGGCGGTTGAGAATTTCACTTTGGTCTGAGCATTGCGCATTTCTCTAACGGCCCTTTTCAGGGCCATCTATTTCGTCGCAGGAAAGAGTTGCTCACTTTTTGGTTGCATTATTGTAATTTGGCGTTTACTGGTCTTTGGCCTCACGTCCATCAGTGGAGAGATTGCCCGCGCCTTTGTTCGCTGTCTTCTCCCAAGAGGTGCTTTTATCCACCCTTGACTCCAAAAGCATTTTCTTGGAAGCTGTGTTAAGTGCAGGTTTGTTTTATCAAGTCCCTTCACTCATTGCTAATACTCCTTCAAGTAATGTCCTTGACTTTCGGCATTTCCTTTCAGTTACACATATGCTTCTCTGGTCTTTGCCTCACAATCCCGGTACTGCGTAGTTCTTTCAAACCCAGGTCTTTGTGATTAAGGCCCACCTTTTCACACCTGTTGGTCGCTGAGAGATTTTTTTTGCCATCCTGCAGTGGGTTACACCTGTTCTGAGAACCCCTGATCTGCCACTTTTGTCCTCTGATGTCCTGATGCATTTGATTTTGTGGAATCTTAGGAAGATTTGCAGTGTGCACTGGAGTTTTTCTATTAAAATGTGTTCGACATAAAAACATAGTTGGAAAGTAGCTTTCTAGCCTTTGGCCACATGTGCTGGCTTTTCTGGCCGCAGAGGTGAGCATGTGGCCGAGGGCTCTGGAAGTCATTCTCCCACCTGTGGCTTTTAGACTTTCCCAAGTCCTGCCAGAGAAGGTGTTGGTCTTCTCCGGCCTCAGGGCACATCAGAGCAGTGACTTGAGGGACAGTGGGGGATCGATTAGGAGCTGGATTAATCAAGATGCATCTGTCCTGTGACGCAAATAACTTTTTAAGCTCATTTATGGAGTCTCAGTTACAGCCTTTAACTTTACAAACCAAATACGGATTCATTTTGTCAGTTTATGAAGCAGTGTGGACATTCCCTCTGTTGACCTGAAGATGCTTTTGAGGAAAGCTGATTCCAAAAGGGCCTGTTTCCTGTGTTCCTATGTGTTGCGCCCTGTTCTGTGTAGACAGGACACCGGCTAAGGGCTAATTACATTTTAGAAACACGTGGACTGTCCAAATACCTTTGGCAGTTGTAATCTGGGTATTTGAAAGTACTGTCTTCCCTTAGTAGAGTTGGTCTTTGCATAAGTGGTTGAAAAACTCCTTTGAGAATCTGTTTGAAGATATGCACGTGGACAGAGACATTTCATGGGGCTCAAGTACCCTCCGAGACTCATTCACAGAGACCCCAGGGCTCCGCGGATTCCTGTCAACAACCTGGAGTCTAGGATTTCAGGATCTGAGATCTAGAGATTCAGAGCTGAAGAGAGGAAAGGGCACACATACTACAGAAAGAGCGTCCTGAATTCACAGTAATGTCCTTCCTTATTCACTACGGGCAGCAGACGTATCTATTCTTGAGAAGTTTGTTTGGAAATGCAAGGTAGCCCAAGCAGAGA
>NC_043706.1:3499576-3501678 GCF_006229205.1 Suricata suricatta
ACGACATCTTCGAGCGCATCGCGGGCGAGGCGTCGCGCCTGGCGCATTACAACAAGCGCTCGACCATCACGTCGCGCGAGATCCAGACGGCCGTGCGCCTGCTGCTGCCCGGCGAGCTGGCCAAGCACGCCGTGTCCGAGGGCACCAAGGCCGTCACCAAGTACACCAGCTCCAAGTGAGTGTGCTGGGAGGCACGATCCAACCCAAAGGCTCTTTTCAGAGCCACACATTTTCACAAGCAGAGCTGTGCGCTGACACGCGTTGGGGTCGTATTGTGCGTTCAGTTACGTTACTGCAAACACTTGGGACACCATTGCCCGTTACTGGTCATCGGGTGGGGGGCTCTCCTGGTGACTGTGGTCCTGGGCTATACAGATGTCCCCAACGGCGTGAGTGGCCTGCGCTCTCTCAGCCGGTCCTTGCAGATCTTGATCTTTACGACGCACGAGGGCAATGGCTACTGGCCGACCACAGTCGCCACTGTACGGCAAGTGTCACCCTTGGGATGTGAGCAACCACGGGATCAGTGACCTTTGAAAAAGCCGCCATCTAGAGGCGGGACTTCCTCCCGGTGTCGCAAGGACCACAGCCCTAGTTCATTGTGTGGTCCTGACCCTCTCACTCCCCCCTCCCCACAGGTAAAAATGCCGCTTCCTGTGTGGAGGTTTCTGGTGGTAAAAATGAGGTTATGCTAGGTGAGAAGAGAAAAGTCAGAAAGCAGTTGAAGGGATTTATTTCGTGTTTTGCCAAATGTTGATCGATTTCCTCGGTGTGAGGCATGAAGCTACAACAGTAGGCACATAAGAGAGACTGCTCTGTGGGGCTGAGATCCCAGCGGGAGAGGAGAGACAATCAACAGCCTGATCCTCAACTCCGGCATTTCAAATAGGAGTTCCCACTGCCCTGAAATGCTGTGAAATAAACCAGGTGCCATGATACTGACCAGGGGAGGGAACAAGGACCCAGAGGACACAACTTCCAGGCCAAGAGACTGTAGCTACAATACAGCTCTAGGGCAGGGAGGAGTGTGTGCTCAAAAATAAGTTCTGGGTGCTGGGAGAGTAGTAACAGGTGTTCAGGGCAGTTAGGGTGACGGAACATGTTGGATCGTATACGCCAAAGAAGGCACCCAGATTTTTATTGTGTCCTGAGAAACTATTAGAATTTTAAAGCATGCAGGTTCCTGTGTGGGAAATGGCATTTATGGGATTCAAGGTAGAAAGAAGCAGAAGACAGAACTGAAGAAAAAAAAAACCAAGAGGTACGTATAGGAGAAGAAAGTCTAAAGAATTCACTTGTGAACTGGGTTTCATGAGTGAGGAAACATGTAACTGACATCTACTGAGCACTTTCCATGTGTTTTAAGAAACTGTAACGGTTTCTTTACAAAGGTTAATGCATTTCATGCTCTCAACAGTCATGTTATCTAGACACAACTATTCTCTCTCTCTAACTGATTAGGCACGAGCAAGCTGTGGGGCTGGGGTGAGAACCAGAATGTGTGCCCCCAGGTGTCTCCACACCTTACTGTGGAAATTCTTGCATGATGATCAAGAATTAGAGGAGAGGATGAGATTTCAGAGACTGGAAGGTGACAGTTTTTAAATCGCCTAAAGCATTCCACTGATGGTAGCAAGTGAGTAGTTGTATATGCGAGTCTGGAAAGAGCAACTTGGGGACTGAACTTAGAAATTGTGAAGGGCTTGGAAGTAGAACTGTTACTCTTGACGGCATGCAATGATATTGGAATTTCCCCATGGGTAAAGAAGAAACAAAGAAGATGGCCAAAGATTCTAATGGTGAGGATGAAAACCAGGAGATTAGAGTCACAGAAGTCAAGAAAATAGTGTTTCAGGAAGAAGGATGTGACCAGCCTGGTGTGATGTCTAGTGAGATGACAACACAGAGACCTTTGCATGTGACAAATGGAACCCACTGGGAATCTGAGTTACTGGAAATCAAGGACAACCCAGACATTTGGGACACCTTCAGGACCCAAGATTATTGCCTTGTCTCTGGGACACAAGTGTCCCCACTCCGTCGCTCCCCTCTCAGGCCATCCTGTGATGGATGCTGACTTCTCCTCAGCTGCATGAACCGGA
>NC_043706.1:3501778-3517551 GCF_006229205.1 Suricata suricatta
CGGGCAGCAGCAGGCGCACGGCCGTCTGGATCTCGCGCGACGTGATGGTCGAGCGCTTGTTGTAATGCGCCAGGCGCGACGCCTCGCCCGCGATGCGCTCGAAGATGTCGTTGACGAACGAGTTCATGATGCCCATGGCCTTGGACGAGATGCCGGTGTCGGGGTGCACCTGCTTCAGCACCTTGTACACGTACACCGAATAGCTCTCCTTGCGGCTGCGCTTGCGCTTCTTGCCGTCCTTCTTCTGCGCCTTGGTCACCGCCTTCTTGGAGCCCTTCTTCGGGGCCGGAGCGGACTTCGCCGGCTCAGGCATCTCAACTCTGCTTTCTTTAGAGAGAAGAGGAAATGGAGTAGGCGGCAGGATCTTGCCTATTTGTAGGCAGCTTTATGTAAATGAGGAATTCATTTTGCTTCTTCTGATTGGTGAACTCGGCGTGTGGCCTGATTGGCTCGAGTTCTATTCTCCCATGGGAGAGTAGAAAATTTCCGGAGAGAAATTTTCTCTCATTCTTCCTGGATGCTTCAATCCCGGTAAAGCATTTTATAACAAATTATGATTAGTGCATAACAATGTGGATTAATTTTTTGATTAATTTTGAATATTAGGAGCCATCTTCTGTTTTGGCACGCCAGGGAGGCAATCTTGTGTAAAGAATTTCAGATTATTTTATAGTGTTGTGGTTTACCACTGGACTCCCCCTCCAATGTGCCTTTTTGGCATGTGGGTTATTTTGAGTTGAAGATGCTTGAGACTGCAGGCTGAAGAGACACTTTTCTCCCTGTCTTAACTATGCAGATGAATCTAAATCGGAAGGGGCGTCTTTCCCAAAATAAGTGTTATTAACAGAGATAAGTTTTATATGAATGATCCATCTGATGAGGGAGCCTGAGGCAAGGTGAGGGTAAAGCACAAGCTAGCACAGGCCCCCTCCACGGGACGGGGGACCGGAGCCATACGCCTCAGGCACTCCTGGCTGCCCAAGAATAAATGAAAGGCAAGAAAACAAATGGTTAACAGAAAGAGAATATGGTCATGCAGGACCTGAGTCTTCATCAGTTTACAAAAATCTTAGTAAATTACAAGGGCAATCTTATCAATACTGTAATCTCCAGAACCCGTGATTTCAGTTTTTGGAGCCCCAACATCCCCTTCCCCTCCAGGGCGGTGCGGGGAACAAAGGCAGGAAGGAAAGGGCGGAAACGTTACATTTCCCTATCACCTGCCACCCGCTGACAAGTAACTTGAGGCAAAAACAGAGTATAAGGTTTCTCCAGGAACCACCTAGTGTCCTGATGTTAACCCCTTACTAGTGTGTGTATGGGGGGGTGGGATGGGAGTGGGGGTTGGGACAACCTTAGGTTGACGATAGCAAGGCCCCCAGGCATCTAATGGGAACCCCCTTTAGCATTTTCAAGTCCTTCTGGGTGTTTCCCTTTTGCCTTTACCTCTCCCACCTCCATAGTATATAACCAGCCACTCCTCACAACCCTAGTGCAGCTTTTCCTCTCCATGGGTCCTGTCTCTGTGCTTTAAAGAATCACCTTTTTTACACCAAAGACATCTCAAGAATTCTTTCTTGGCTGTCAGCTCTGAGCCCACATCACATCTGAATGAAAATGCAAACATCTAATTACCGAACATCTGCTCTTCTTACTGCCTTTGACGTGCATGCCCTTCCTCTGTAATCTCAATGCCCTACCCTCTCCCCCCTAGTTGAGCACGACATATTTACTTCATTTAGCCTGTTTTTGGAATTTCCATGTATTTGTGGATTCCCTGTAAGTACACCACACATTTGTTTTTCTCCTTTGTATCTTTTCATGTCGACTTGATTCTAGCTAGAAGGAGCTTTGAAGCGACTGATGGGAATTCGTGCTCCTCAAAGGTTGACATCAAGTACAGGATACGTTAACTCACTGGACACTGCCTGTCCTGGATGCCACAGCAGCTCAGAGATCCTGGGGATGGCCGACATATAGCTGACCGAAGGTACCGTTTCTTACCATGTTAGCCTCTTGCACTATCTGTCTGTGGAGTCGATGGAACAAAAGTGGTGAGTGTCCTTTTTCTCTCTTTCGACGCTGAGATTAGCAGGAGAAACTATTCGTGCAATGAATTCTTTGCGCTACATGGCTCTTTGGTTAATTTGGCCGAGTCCCCTTCGGTAGCCGATCCGTTTCCTCCCAGTGACGGTCTTTGTTTTTGTTTGTCTGTGTCTTTTATGTTGGTTGTCATCCATCGCTAAGGGACTTCTTGGAAGCCCTCACCCCAGAATTGGTGAGCATGGGTTGAGCACTTAAAAGTTGTTAGAGTGCCGGCCAGCTCAAGGAGACTCCCGTGGAAAGGTGAGTTGGTGGTGGAAATGGTTATTTTGATAGTTGGTAAGCCAACTAAAAAACTTTCGTGTAGGGGCGCTGTGCGGCTCAGTCGGTTAAGCATCCAACTCTTGAGTTCAGCTCAAGTCATGATCTCACGGCTCTCGGTTCAAACCCCACATCTTTCTCTGTGCTAATGGGGCAGAGCCTGCCTGACATTCTGTCTCCTTCTCTCTCTGCCCTCCACCACTTGAGTTCTCTCTCTCTCAAAAATAAGTAAATAAACATTAAAAAACATAAGAAAGAAAAGTCCTGTGCTCAGAAGCACACTGTGACACAACACACAGTCCCCAACCCCTCAGCAAATACTTCCTAGGAATCAGTGTGGCTCCATGAGACCCAAGGCTTAGATCTGTTAATATTTTCCTTTTGTTCTGCTCTGTGTCGTGAGAGCTTGGCTTTTGACCAATGAGGATATTCTCTTCGCTCTTGACCGTTGGAAGGTGCGTGTATCAGGTGCACCCTGATGACCGGTCAATTAAACCAGGAACCTGAGACTCCTTCTGTCTGGCTGTGCCACCTCACAGGGGCTTGTCATGAGAGGTTCTGGCCCAGAGGCATCTTTGTCATCTCAACCGTCCTGCTTGTTAATGCTGGAAGGTCTCATTCCAGAAGTGCCTACCTGGTATCACCGATTCGTGGGTCTGTGATTGGAGGCATATCATATTTTCGTGGGAGGCCAGAGACATCTTTTTCACTATACCATCCTCACTGCCTGTGCAGTAACTAAACTTTGGGATCAGGGTCTGCATGATCTGGGTTCTTTCTGGACACCTGTTGTGTCTTTGGTTAAGCCATTGAAAGACTTCTTGTTTTAAGTCACTGTTAATAGATCCTGCTCATCAATGGTCATACGATGGATCCTTTAAATTGGCTGTGTTTGAAAAGCACATTTAAAGAGCCCTCCGTTGTCTTATAAGGGTTCACGTTAGGGACTCCTTTGATGAGGTAATAGAATGGAAATTAGACCCAAGACAAAAAGATACGATCACAGCCAGTGTAAATGTCCTTCTTAAAACTTGGCCACATCTGCCTGGTTTAGTTCCCCTTTCCCTCCAGGATTTACAGAGATCACTGGCCTAATCTCTTGGTTCAAAGTATACACGTTGCTCAAGTAATTCCTGAAAGCTCGTGGATGAGTTTAACAAAAGCTGTGAAGACTGTCAAGAAGGGGGCCCTGGCTGGTACCTTCCAAGGCTGTAAGCAACTCAACCTCAGCTTTCCTAGACAATGTCCTTGGCAGTGGTACCCTAGATCCACGCTCATCCATCCCCTGCCCCGCCCCCCACCCCACAGGAAAACGTAACATTTTTCCCCCTGGGCAACAGCCAGAGCTTTTAAATTATAAAGCCCCTTGGTTTCTACTTTCAAAAGATCCTACCAAATTTAGAGAGTAATTAGAAAGATTATTTGACTATATTTGCAACTTTGCCTTCTGAGGAAATAGATGGCCGAAATATCTCCTAGGCCTTCCTACAAATGATGTGCAAAGGGTCAGGATTCAGGCGCGAATAGAAGCCACGTTTAAATTGTGCGCCCAGAAAAAACAATGCTGTTAAACTTCACTATATACACTTTACAAAGGCGTGAACCTTTTGGTTCCCATTTTAGTTAAAATTCTCCCTGATATAAAGAAGCAAATGCAGTTAAGAAGATGGGCAGTCCCTTGATATTCAGGCTGTAATGCAGTTCTTTGGGGGATTAGGGACAAGTGTCCTTAAATCTCTACCAACCAGAACCACGACCACAACTCTAGGAACAAGTTAAAACCCACGCATCTTTATCAATTTTCAAGTCTTGCAAATTCCTTTCAAAATGTTTGTGGACATTATAAAAAAAATCAGGATATTGGAACAAAATGGTTCTGTGTTTTTAAAAGGGAGTAAGTTTTAAAGAGCAATTCCTCTGAAACTCTAGGAAAAAAATGTCTTTGGGTTCTTTTTCTTTCCCTTGAAATTATAAATCTTATCATGTCTCCGGAAACTGAATGGAAACCAAAGGAAAAGGGGAGAAGGGGAAGAAGCCTTTGTAAAATGCAAATTTGTGACTTTTGGGCCCAGATTCTAACAACTATGGTAACTGGTAGATAGGCTCCAAATATCCCCCTTGAAGAAAACTCTCTCTCTGCCTTTTGATGTAAATTTTCTACCCCCATCTTCTTTGGGACCCAGGAGCCAATCTTTCTGGCATGCAAACTTTAGGGAAAAGTTTTAAAAAAATAGGTAGCTAGATAGGTAGATACGCAGATAGATGACAGTATTTAAAAATTGGGCTGTATGTCCTCTCTACAAATATTAGGATATGTGTGTATATGTCCATGTATGTTTTAATGTGAGAGACTTTTCCTACTGCTGGATGGTATTGCTACACTTAATATGTGCCATATTTATATACACTTTATATGCAACTAAATATGCAATATTTAGTTGGTTTGAAGCTGGCACACGCTTGCAAAGACTAGGCACTCTAACACTCAGAAAGTTAGAAAATAATCCAAATGATTTTCAAATTCACATAATCTGGGAAATATTTGGTATTAAAGCTAGTTTCAGTTTGTTGGCTTAATTAAAATAGACATGTTTTTAGAGTTATCATCATTAAATATTAAATTTTTATCCTGCTGTGTTTTAGTAAGTCAAATAAGCTCATGGTATTTCTGATGAGGGGGTGTGGGACAAGCTAAGGGCAAAGTACAGGCGAACAGCACCCCAGTACCCTCCCCCACCTTGTGGGGCATGTGCGATGTTCCCCGGATGCTCCTGGCCCCCCGGGAACAGGGGAAGGAAGGAAAGCAGCTGGCTGATGGGGACCACAGTCGTGCAGGACAGGCGTCTCCTTCAGCTTACGGAGAACTTCATAAACTGCAAGAAAAAGGCAATCTTATCCAGAGCCTAATCTCCAGAAACCCATAGACTCCGGTTCCTGAATCCCTAATATCACCGCACCAAGGTGTAAGGGGCTTTCGTGCTGCCACGGTGCCCAGGAAACGAATGTTGGCGATTATACTCCAAGCTTATGGCCCCCGATAACTTCTGAAGGGCCTCGTGACTGAGGTTTGACATCACGCTCGATAAATGGTGTTTTTCTCACAACACCAGCCCCTCAAGGCCCTGGAAATCTTGCTCCCAAAATACCTTAGAGACTTAGTTTATCCCTGACCCCCGCCCAACCTGAGGGGATACAGTGTGTTACCCGGGGGACCTGGGTGCTGCTCTCCCTGTGCCCACGGCCCCTCCTCATGGTTTAGTAACATCACCTTTTTGCACCAAAAAATTGCATCTTCAAGAATTCTTTTTTGGCCATGGGCTCTGGACCACCCCAGCATCGCCCCGAAACCCCATTATTTCCGTTACAAAATTTGTTAGGAAGAAAAAAACTTAGAAAAATACTTCATGAAATGTATGTGGATAGTCTATGCATAATCGTTAAAACAGGTAATTTAAGTAGATGTAAATAAAGTTAAAAGCTTTATAAGTACACTAAATAACTTCTAAAATCTTTGGAAACCTAAACTTTTATAGTTTTGCTAAGTTAAATGATGAGTAAATTTCAGTTTGTTGATAATCTAGATCTCTTCCTGAATAAGGTAAAATATTGAAATATTAAGAACTGAACGTGTTTATCTATTTTTGTCTTATCATAGAGAAACTAAAGATAAACTTGGGTCTCTTAGTAAACATTTTATGCTTTATTGAAAGATTATATTAGGAAAAATACATGTTTCTAAAAATAATGAAACATATTCAAAAACTGACCAATATGAAGAGCTGTGGTCTAACACTTCACAACTGTTTACTAGTTTTCACAAAAAATTAAGATGTCTAAACATTAATGATTTTAATACATTTAATAGAAACTTGTAGAAATAACAGCTCTATATGCAAGGAAAGTAAGATGTGTTTTTTGTTAAGAAGTATGAGTAGTAAAAAGACACATTTGTTGAGGGAAAAGAAAGCCTTAAAGCAAGGCTGGTTAGTTACAGAGAAAATTTAGTTCAAAATCAGAATGTTGAATAGAAAAAGTTGTAGGTTTATTTGGAAAGAAACTTTATGTGCGGTCAGTACTGGCTATGATTAGGACAGATTTAAATTCGTAAAGGCGGTTCAATATCGAAAATACACTGGTGGGTGCAAAGTTTTTGTTTTCTCTTTGCTAAAAGTACAAAGGTTTCATAAACTATTGCTTTGCTCTTCATAGGAAATTGTAAACAAACGTTTTCTTTACCTTTTAAGTTATCTGCCTAAAAACACAATGAATCTGTTAGCCAAAATAATTTCCTATATTTATCAGGTCTTCAATTACTTAAGAAAACTTAGTGTTAATATTAAAAAAGCTAAATATTATTCACAACCCTGGAACCTTCCAAATTTGTCTCTGGTATCTTTTATTGCTGTTTCGATTAAATGGATGGTAAAATATTGTTTCATAATGATTGTGATCCTTATGATTCAATCTATAATCAAGGGTTCCCATCTTTTTTATTTTTTTGATCATACTTCTTAAAATCAAATTCTTAAATCAAGTCTTTTGACCATAATCTTGGCAAAATTTTTTAGCAGGTCCCTGGAACATTTCAAAAAATATTTTTTTATTGAGAAATTTAATTAGGCTTTTTTGGTATGTGAAATTACATGGGAAGCTTTGTCAAAGAAGTGAAAAACTCTGTTAGTTTCATATAGATACGTCATCGAAAATGATATGAAATGCCTAGAAATCCGATGTCCTGGGATGTTATTGTCTTGAAGTGTTCTATGTCACAAAAACTAACAAAATTTCCTTGTCAGTTGCATTGCAATGAAACTGAAATCAGATCTTTAATCATGAACATTTTAAGTCTCTTACAATATATAGCTATACTTTTCCTCAAATGCTCTATGAAAGTTTCCTGCAAACGTACTTCATCTTTAGTGACACTCATGAAAAAAACTCTGAGTATAGGTTTCTGGTAACCTTAAGACCGTAAAAGTGAACTAAGTAAATAAACATTTCCAGACCTAGCGGACAACTTGGATTTAAGCAAACGAGAATTAATAACAGGGGACTGAATGAATTGAGGAAGATAATTAGACTGTTTATGACTTTTTGTTTCAAACATGGCTGACTTTTAAAAAATGTTTTGTTTTGTTTTCCAGATTAAGAAAACCTTTTCTCTTAGCTCACTGACGTCAGCAATTTGACAAAATATGCCTTTGTGAACAAATTGAAAATGTTATCTTTTGTCCCTATCTGACAGTACGTCTCAGTGAGAATTCTCATATTTTTATGGCAGTATGTTTATTTACATAAGTTCAGTAAGTGCCTGTTTTCCTTATGAGAAGACATAATTGGTACATGTGCTACCGGAGCGAGCACACGCGAAGACGTACTTGGAAACCAGGGTTATACTAAGAAGCTTTGACTAGAACATCATATTTGAGAGAGAAATGCAGAGACTCAGTTTTGACCAGTCAGGTTTGAGGAACTAAGGCTGACTTTATGGAGTCCATAAAGTCCCTTGGAAGTAGCATCCTGATTTCTGGCTCATAGAATTCCAAACTACCTTACTGGGTGAGCACAGATATTACTTCCTGGCAGGCGCAGGAACCTCGGGATATTTTGGGGACCTCAAGAAGAGAGGAATTCACCCAAATGTGTAGGTATTGCAGGCAAAGTCTGAGCGCAAACATTTGGCTTGGATTCTGGCCTTGAGAGGCGATTAACAGTTTGATCTAGAGATTCCTCGGGAAAAGTTCCAGCAAAGCAGGTTTTAAAGAGTCAATACCACCAACCACACTTCTTGCTACAGTTATGTAAATCATCGGGCCAGGATATTTTAAAACTAGACTATTTGCAAACAAAATACTGTTAATATGGCTATCTTTGGTAAAAATGAGGGCGAGTATACAGAAAAAAATATGTTTCAGTAACACATGTTTGTAGATATTAGATTTTAATACTATACATTATAAACTGAACTAGATAGTGATTTCTTCTAGTGTCCTCCAATGCCTGCCTACAAGTCTCCAACATTTTGAATTTTCTTTCGTCTTCCTGACTTAGAGTCCTTTGAGAAGGAAAACTTCCTTTTTTCCCTGAAGCCATGCAAACTAAGTATAAATGACCTGATGTAGCCCAAATTGCTCACGCATAGGTCATCTTTGTGCTGTGGCTCTCTGGGCTACTGGAAAGATCACCAGAGACAACTCAACTACAATGTAAGAAGATCTGTCCGATTGCCAGTCCCTGACCTCCTTCTGTCTCAAGATGGTGTCAACTCTGCCATGTAGAAGTCTACCCAACTGGTCATCCCAGAACTGGGACTCAGAAACTGGGTTTACATTTGATCCACTCATCAACCATTGTTTTCTTTTTGTTTCCATAGAAATGCTTTTTATTTAACACCTGCATATTTGAAACATAGACCTAACCTGGAGAATACACCTTGATCACTACCTTCTGAAATGAGTTTGACTATGTTCAAGACTAAGAGACTAGATCAAGGAGAGGAAATGACCTATCAGTTCAACTTTTAATATGTGAAACTCCCAAGGAAGTTTCGGATAGGGAAAATGAAGGGGTTCAGGATGCCCACCTCGCACCCCACCCTCCCAGAATGTGCCATTTTGACATGTGGATTATTTGGACTTAAAGGCATTCGAGACCCAGCAGCTCAGGAAAATTTGGTCTCTTAATGAAACAGAAGAATCTAAATTGGGGGTCTTTCCTAGAATAAGGGTGATTAACAAAGATAGATTCTATCCGAGCGACCCATTTGTCAGGCAGGGCAAACATGAAATTACTAAACATGTGCTTTTCCTATCCCTCGGTGAATTCCCTTCTCTCCCCCTAATGTCCCACATCCCTACCGCTTTCTCCGTGGTTCAGGATGTCATACATACTTTATTTTGCCAGGCTTTGAAATTCCCATGTCTATGTGGATTCCGGGTATGTACTCTATTAAATTTGATTTTCAACTGTTAATCTGTCCCATGTCAATTTGATTCGTAGTCCATCTAGGACCTTGAAGTACAGAGGAATCCTTCCTCCCTAACATCAGAGTTCTAGAATATGTATAATATTTTATCCTTTTATGATGTTTATCATTTTTTTATAAACCAAAAACCTGTGTGTAATTAAAAATGTGCATTAGAATGTACTCCTGAGTCTGAAAATAAATCATGTATGGATTTAAAAAATAATAAAGGAAAATAAGAATTAAGGGAAATATGCCTGGGAAATACTTATCAAGAGACAACAAGAATAGCAATGTTAATACTAAACAAATTTTAAGACCCAAAGTATTAGTGGGGATAGAGAGGTACACACTAGTTCCAGTGTGGAAAAGAAAATATTCTGGAAAGCCATCCTGAAGCAAAACTCTAAGGACTAGCAAAACTGCCCCAACACACTGGCATATCATGGCCCAGATTTCAAGAAACCAAGGAAAACTCCCCCAAATCTCCCGGAACAATCAACACCTAGTAGCCAAAGTTCTACTGATAAATTCAGCAGACTGGGTTCCGTTGGGGGCAAGTACCATTAAGATTCTGCACTTGGTCAATGTCAGCCTCTTGGGGAAAAAAGGATGCTAGCCCTTAAACTGAGCCCTTATACTAGGAGAACCTAGTATAGAGAGAGCCAGAGCTTTTGAGAAAGCTTAGGCTTGAGGGGGAAAATATCTGGCAAAAATCCCTAAGGAAGAAACGTGTTTTGTCTCAGAAGTGAGCGGGGCAGAAGGGTAGAGGAAATTTACAACCAGGATTTCACCAAAGCCCAGTCTATTTCAGAGAAAGCTTCCAGGTTAAAGAACGGCGGGTTCGTTGCGCCCTCTAGTGCCTCCTAGAAAGAAACAAACCACTTCAGGAAGGAAGCATCTTTAACCCCAAATCTGTAGGTACACTCAGATTATTTATTACCTATCACCTATCTAACGATTCATCACTATTGCTGAGCACATATTACATGCCAGGCACTCTCCGAGGAATTTGGCCTCATATATAACCTCATAATAAATGTGACCTTATTGAGAAGGAAAACACTATGACAAGTCAGGCTTCCAAACAAAAGATCCCCTCTTCTCCCTCAGACAGAGGACTTCAGGTATTGAATTTATCAGATAGAGACTATGCAATACTTACGGAAAGTTTAAAGAAATAACAATGGAATTATGAAGGCAAGAAGCAAGGGACATTCAACCCCAGGCTCGTTTTTTTAAGAGTAATGACATAGAAGTACAGGAGATGGGAAAGAGTCGTAATTCATAAAAGTAAAAGAAAAATCCACTGATAAAATGGAACATTCAGGGCCTTGATGTACCTGATGAAACATGTATGGCCACAACCGCCAGACTCGGTAACTCAGGACTACAAGTGTAGGACAAGCTTTAATACACTACGCCTAGACATTCATATAAAAACCAAGGAAAATGCTTATGGTTATAGAAGATTTGAACAACATGATAAACATACTTCATCTGTGATTCCTGCATTTAATGTACAGAGAATATTTGACTTATTTCAAGGTACTCATTTAATAATTTCAAAATTTCGACCCTGGCTACAGGAAAATAACAATAGGTACCAAAAAACCAATTTCATAGATAGTGCAATTAAAATTTTTTAAATGTTTATTTTTGAGACACACACACACACAGCATGAGGGAGGAGGGGCAGAGAGAAAGAGGGCGACATAGAATCCGAAACAGGCTCCAGGCTTTGAGCTGTCAACGCAGAGCCAGACGCTGAACCAAAGTCCAATATTTAACCAACTGAACGAACTAGGCACCCCTATACTTTACTCTTTTAACTTCATCCAACTAAAGGGCAGTTCGAAAGTATTTTTTTTTAAAGAGTAAAAGTAAAAAGCTTCTCACATGCTTGGAAACAAAGTAGTTATAAGTACCTGGATTAGAGTGCAGGTCACAAAAGAAACTATGTAACATTCAAGTATTCAAAGGAAGTGTCCTACAATCCCGAGGACGGTGAGAGGGGTTGTGCAAGCCGGGCGCCCCGCGCCGCGACGGAGAGGGTCCCTCGGGCACTGGGCAGAGGGACGGGCCAGGTCAGAACCTGTCGGAGCGGAGACGGACCGGGAAGCGCCGACCAGCCGCTGGGTCCGCGCCTCGCTCGCTTCCGCGCGCGCCTCTGCGGACGGCCCGCTGGATGGTCGAGAACGCCTGGCGGCTGCGCCGCGAGCCCAGGTCGCCAAGATTTGCGCGCCAGCAGGGGGAGACACGGGGATCAGCCCGGCTGCAGTGGCCGGAAGAACCAAGAAGACGCGCGTCCCCACCGAGCAGCCGGAAGAACGTAACGTGGCGCAGGCGCAGCGAGAGGCTCGTTGGGCCACCGTCTGCCGCGGAAGCGGCCCAACTAGGAGGACGGTGTGGACCGACGTTGCATGAAGACCTCCCTAGGAGCTGGCGTGAGGGGGAGTGGCAGGTAGGGCCAATGAGAATCCAGCGTGTGGGGGCGTGGAAAAATGAGCCAATGAGGAGGCCGGCGAGGGGGCGTGGCTATGAGACTGGCGGAGCGAACGCCGGGCCTGCTAGGCCACAGGGTCGTTTCCCTGCCTGCGTGGTCGCGGAGGCTGAGGGATGGCCGCTGCCAATTTTTAGGACTTCACAGTTCCAGTTTAGACCCGAACGTGACGGGTGTGCGTTGCTGTTTGGTAGTAGTATTTCAAGGAAATCCCCTCTTCGCGTTGAAAGCACGGTTCTCCAGGTGTGATTTCCTGGACCGGCAGCGACAGCTTCACCTGGACCATACAGAGATGCACGTAATGGGGTCTTACTACAGAGCTGGCTGATGAATCCGAATCTGTGAGGGGGGGCCCAGCAAGCTACGTTTTAAAAAATACTGCAGGTGGTTTTGGTGCACCCTGAGGTTTGAGACTGCTTCGAAGGATTGTGTTTCCCTCAATTCAGATGCTGGAGGTGACCCCGCAAATGTCCGCTGATGGGCACCTGGGTGGCTCAGTCGGTTGAACGTGGGACTCTGGCTCAGGCCATGATCTCACAGTTTGTGGGATCTTGCCCCGCATCCGGCGCTGTGCTGACAGCTCAGACCCTGAAGCCTCCTTCACATTCTGTGCCTTCCCCTGTCTGACCCTCCCCAACTCGTGCTCTGTCTCTCCCTCTCAAAAATAAATACACATTAAAAAACAATTATTTTTAATGTCAGCTGAGCTAAACCAAGCTGCTTACCTTCAAAATCGTTATCGGAGCCAAAACAGTCCTTAGGCCTTACCCACTCAGACTTCGATGCCAGATGATAAAGTGAAAAATAAATGTATGTCTAGAGAGATCTCAGAGAGAGATTTGGATCAACAAGGAAAGCAGAATTCCATTTCTCCACAAATTTTATTGATCCTAACATCTCATTTACAGCCTTTTTGCCTTTCTCCTTTCACCTTCTCCAGCAAACAGCCTGCATGGTAAATAAAGGTTCTCTGTAGGCCTGTGACATAATTAAAACAAAAAATAAAATGAAAATGCTAAAACACTTTATTTAGGGTCTTACACTGAGGTAATGCTTTCCTTCTACCGAATCTGTGCACACCAAACTGGGAGGGGTTAGATTTGAGCAGGATTGACACCCTCATCAAGAATTCTCTGGCAAAACAGACTTTCATACTTCGTAGGTTCTATGAGCTCATACTCATTTCGGTTACTGCTTACACTCAACTCTTCTTTGCATTCACATTTCTCTTATAGTTGAAGAAATAAAGAGTTTCTTTGTTAGGTGCCATTTTGCCATTAGCATTAAATTTGATGGATGAGGAAGAGAGTTCTTTTCACACGTGTGTGTATAATGTGCTGTGAGGTGTCTCTACTCCAAAATTACCTTAGTCATTTTTCACATGGACAGATAATGACTCAGACCATCCTTGGTCAAGAGATATTCCTGAGCAACATGTGCTTTGTTCCAAATCCCCAAACATACCCCTTGTGCTGAGATTCACACCATTCAAAGGCTCCAATTTTGTCTCTTAGTGTTTGACCTGTGAAAAATTGGCTACTCTGATCGTCCTTTTCTATCAGTGACTAAGGAAAATATAGTTCTTGCTCACCATTGGTACGTGTTAATAAATGTCCACAGGACTTTAAGAGCTTTACAAGATTTATCTCACCTAATCCTTAGGAACACACTCCTTCTTAGAATTATTTTCTTATTGTTGTACAGTCGTGGAAAGTAAGGCCCAAAATGGCTGAGTCGCTAAGTCTATTAAACATTTGCAACAATTCAGTTTATCCTCTATCTCTATGAGTACTTCATTTAGTTTTGATTGCTGGAAATCCTATTGAGAGTCTATTGTGTGTCTGGAACAGCCTTAGGCATTAGGGAGTGAGCAACAAAAATTACTAACCCTGCCCAGGAGAGCTTACAGTCTGGATAACGGGAAGATTAAACAAACAATATGCAAGTTCATGTCAGCCATGCTAAGTGTGAGGAAGAAGAATGAAGAGAGCACGTTAAGAGCTGGACAGAAGGGCGCCATTTTGCATTCGCTGCTCAGTGTCTTCCGGATGCGGTAACATCGTCATCACCCACTCACCCCAAAACCCAGGAAATGTGGCCGTGTTTCAAGTACGAAAAAGGCGCTGTTCCCAGCTGAGGTGTCAACAACATAACAAGGTCTATCTCTTCATCTCCCTCTTTCCCGCTCGGCTTTGTCCAACTATCTCCCTCTGTGGCTTCTTGGTCTTCAGGCTCTGGGACTCCCTTTTGTAGTAGCTACTTGCTTTTTCCATCCCATTCCCAGTCCCTCTCAATCCCTCTCACCTTTCTTCTGCCTAGGTTCTCTTTTTCCTAAAAAGTAGGCCTCATTTGGCTGAGACTTTTATTGTTTTGTGTTTATGAAATGCAGCTTAACATTCATGGTTAAACTTTTAGACAAAATTCTAAAACATTAGTCCTTCACTTTTTTTACAATCCCTGTTCCCTTTCCATGGCAGCAAATTTCATGGTTTATGAAAGGAAAGGTCAGTCAAGTACTGTGGCCGCGTAAAGCAAAAGGAGTTTTTTCCTGTGTCCATGCATCAAAATGAAGGTTAATCCCTCTGAACTTTCCCCCACGTGATCCCCATGGCTCCTGAGTCCTCTTTCCTGCAGCCCAGGTTCGTGGGGCCGCTGGGCTTTGAAGTGAAGGAGGAGACTCATGAAGTCCTTTATCTGAATGGAGGATGAAAACAATAGTCGTCACTTAGAAATCTCCTTATGACGTTTGGGTCCACAGTTGATCTAAATGTCCAAAACCGGCGTGCCGTGTGGTCCAGTCGGTTGAGCCTGCGACTTTGGCTCCACTCATGATCTCATGGCTGATGAGTTCGGCCCCTTGTCAGGCTCTGCTGACCGCCGGGAGCCTGGAGCCTGCTTCAGGTGCTGTGTCTCCCTCTCTCTGCCCCTCCCCTGCTCGCACCCTGTGTTTCTCTCTTGAAACTAAATAAATATAAACAAATCTATAAAAAACCAAAAATAATATCCCAAACCACGTGACAGAACCGTTAAAAAAGCAAATAGTTGGAGGATTGAAGTTATCATCCATGATAGATGTCCCATCAAAACCATAAATCGATAGTTTTTCTTGTGACCAGGTGTGTGGTAAAGAAGTAACTTTTCCAAAGAGATGCGGCCTTTGGCCTTTGCTGGGAGGTGAACTCTAGGCTCATGGAATGTCCTGCATGAGAAGATTATCTTTGGTTACCAACAGGCCTTGGGCTGCACAGGATAGTGTAATAATGTCACTTATGTTGGGGGCTTAGGGTCATGTGGCATGTGGCCTACGTCCAGAGCGACTACCAGCCACGTGGACAGTCAACCACGTTTACGTGACAAATCCCCTTGGTTGGCAATGTGTTGTGTTGTTACAATATTGTCGTGTTGCAGGGAGACACAAACACTCCCCTGGACTCCACAGGGAAAGGACTACCAGAAACCCTCTGAGACTCTGCTCTGTGTGTCTGTTAACTCAGCTTATTTGTGATCTGAATCCTTTTGATATAATAAGTAACCGCCAACCTTGAGAATAATAACTTTTAGTGCATTGTGTGCACCGTCTAGTGGATGATCAGGTCTGAGGATGGCTTTGGAGACCCTTCACCTCTGCAGTTGGTGTGGGACGTGAGGGCAATCCTACGGGACCTGTGCGCTGTGTCACGGTGGTGTCAGTGTTACTGTATTCTGTTGACTTCTCCATAATTGGGATGCATATTTCCCATTCTTTTAATGAATCTTGTAGTTCCCATAAGAGCCCAAGTCTATTCTCCTGCAGGCAGATTTCTGAAGAGTGATAAACACCTTTTTAGGTCTTAGTGAATGATACTAATAAAAAAAAAGGAAGCAGTAGCAATAAGTTTCATTGATGGTCTACAAACCTGAGGTCTCCAGAAGGTCAAGGACAACCTCACCTCTCTTTATACT
>NC_043706.1:3517651-3519377 GCF_006229205.1 Suricata suricatta
CCATAAGAGCCCAAGTCTATTCTCCTGCAGGCAGATTTCTGAAGAGTGATAAACACCTTTTTAGGTCTTAGTGAATGATACTAATAAAAAAAAAGGAAGCAGTAGCAATAAGTTTCATTGATGGTCTACAAACCTGAGGTCTCCAGAAGGTCAAGGACAACCTCACCTCTCTTTATACTTCCAGGGCCTGTGCCTGTGTCTGACCCAAGACGCCCAATGACTGTCTCTTGAATGAACCGATTTATACCAATACTCTGAGCCGTTGCCACGCTGCAATTTAGTAAGAACGTTGACACGAGGCTCGGATCTCCTTATCAGCCTCGTGACTAAATTATGCTCTTAGTTTCTTCTTTATGTCTTTCTACTACCTCTTAATCTGTTACCTTCCGCTTTAAACATTGTACGTTACTTCTACGTATGACTCAATCATCAATTCAAATTCTACCTCTTAAATCAATGAATTTGGCTTTTACTTCTTGTCCATTTTCAAATTTTATTAATTTGTGTTTTTCCATATTGTTAATTTCTTATATTTCCATAATCCAAAGTATCTCCTGGAGTTTTACTTTTTTATCCGATTTATTTTGTTTTAATTTATATTTTCCACAACTATTATTTTTGTTAGACATTTCTTAACCTCTGTGGGCCAGAGATTTGCTACACAGATGGCTGTTTTTGATTTCTCTGATGAATTCATTTAATTCTGTCAACATTTTCTCTATGTACTGGCAATGTGCTGGGTTAATTTGACTAGAGACCACTGTTTGGTCCTTACAATCTGAGGGAAAAGTCCATCAGGACATCACATAGAAATTTTATTAGCTTTTGTCTCTTGTCAATTGTAATTAAGTTCCTGGAATTCTTTTTTTTTTTTAATTTTAAATGTTTATTTATTTTTGAGAGAGTGAGACACAGAGTGTGAGTGGGGGAAGGACAGAGAGAGAGGGATACACAGAATCTGCACCAGGGTGCAGGCTCAGGTGTTAGCATGGAGACTGACATGGGGCTCGAACTCGGGAACAGGGAGATCATGACCTGGGCAGAAATCGGATGCTTAACTGACTGAGCCACCCAGGCGCTCCAAGTTTCTGGAATTCTTATGATCTACCAGTTAAAGGTATTAGGTCCAGGTGATTTTACAGCTGATTTCTGTCTACTCTTTAAAACAAAAATACTTTTTACAATAAGTATTTAAAGCACAAAAAAGGTGATCATTTCACAATATGTTCACAAACATAACATCCTCACCTGGAAAGGTGAACTGGAACTTAGTTCTCCCGATTATGCACCGAATTGAAGAGACTTGCTTCTAATTAATAGAAAGTGGCAGAGGTGACAGCGTGTGACATTCAAAACTAGGTCACAGAGACTTGGTGGCTAATTCCTCTGCCTGAGTTCTCCTTCTGCAAGGGAAATGCTACCCCATTTTGAAGAGTCAGTTACTGTCCAGAGGGGGCGTGTGGCGGGGACTGAGGTGGAACCGCCTGGGGGTCTCTGGCTGAGGGCCAGCAGGACCCTGTGCAGCAAGGGAGCCAGCGGGCCCTGGGAGGGAGGAGGGAACCTTCCAGCTGAGGTCAGGCCCTGAGGGGACTGCAGCCTGTGCCTTCACCCTGACTTCAGCCCCAGGAGAGACCCTGGGCAGAACCACTGAGCTAAGTCGCTTCTGGATTCCTGACCCCCAGGAACAAACTGAGAGAAGTCGTGTTCATGGATTGAAGCTGTTGGG
>NC_043706.1:3519477-3521403 GCF_006229205.1 Suricata suricatta
GCAAGCAAGATCTGGGCCGGGATGCAAGTACAGAGTAACGTTAGGAAATCTGTGTGTGCTTCACTGCGGCGGCCTAACGGAGAGAAAGCACATGAGTTCATCAAATGAGAAAAATTCATAAAGCATTCTTAAAGGTCTTAAATTTAGAGGGAAACTAATCAGATCACACACACACACACACACACACACACACACACACAGGTAAGCAAAACAAGTTTTTTTTATGTCCTGAACTCCCAAAGCCACTTCTATGAAAAGAAGAAAAAGACTGTGTTGACCGAGAACCTACTATGTGGCATACAGTGTGTAATTTTAGCTGATGCAGTAACGTGATAAAAGGAACAAACAGAAAGTGTTACTGGGATGAATATCGAACTTTTTGATTTGCTAATGATAGTATTATATGAACTGAAAATCAAGACAGTCCATTAAATATTGATTAGAATCAACAAAGTTTAGTAATCAGATAGATATAAAATGCATGTAATAGTCAATTTCTCAGTTATCTCCCCCCCACCCTCTGGTATTTATAACAGTATTCCGGTCGAATGGCACCTGTCAGAACAAGTTAGTAGGCACAACCTTGTGATCAGCCTTCTGGCTCGGGCATCTTGGCGATAAGACCTAAGACACTATGGCTAAGACCTAGGGTATTAACCAGTCGCTGCAAGATCACGTGTATTTATAGACGCGGTAGTAAGATCATTTGCGATTGGATTAAGTATAGTATGTTGTCAGGAATGCGGCTGTAAAAGATACTTGCAGCTCTAGCTTTTCATTGGCTGTTTCTTTACTTTTCTTTTACCCAATCAGAAGGTCTAGACTAGGCTACCGGAAGCTACTCTAAGTGCGCCTTCAAGGACATTACCGGTTTGGTTTTAATCTAAAGTGAAACCTTCGCGGAGAAATCCGATTGTGGGGTTGTATGTGAGGTCAGCTGCTTGCTGGCTGGTCCAGCTTCCTGCATCGGGGTGGGTTTCGCATTTTGGACACCTGGTGGAGTTTGACGTCCTAGGTGCTGGAGCTGGTAGGCAAGTTGGTTAAGATACCCATTATTCTGTGCCAGCTAACCTAACAGCAAAGAAGCCGGTTTCTGCGATACGCTTGGCTAGAGGAGCCTTTGGTTTACGCCTTAGGGTCTTGGCTTCCTACCACGAGACGGCGCAGAAAAGATGCGGTGGCTTAAGTATTTCTCTAACCTAAAAATGGCAGTGGTTCATCAAACGGTAAATTTCTAAGTGGGTAAACCACTGCACAATTAGTGTTTCCCAAAGTGGCCTGGTTAACGTGCGCGAGCGAGCGATCCCTACCCCCCCTCCCCGCCCCCCCTCCAATCACTGCCCTGGCCTTCCGCGTGGAATCGACGGTGGGCCATTCCGAACCATCCGCCGTAGGGTATAGGTTATCGCAATAGTTCCCAGACTTCCCAACCCCTACTAAACAATTCTCACCGTCCCGCGGGCACTTAAGTTCACCTCTCTGGAGCCCCACGTCCCCTGCGTAGCACGCCCCCCTCCTGCGGCGCCCCTTTCGCCACGCCCCCTGAGGCTGCAGAAGGAGTGTCACAGGCTCCTTCCACGAGCTCTATGGGTGGCTCTGAAAAGAGCCTTTACAACGTTCTCACCCAGCGCATAGCTTACTTCTTCTTGGCGGCCGCCTTCTTGGGCTTGGCAGCTTTGGGCTTGGCCGCCTTGGGCTTCGTGGCTTTGGCCTTGGCGGGACTCTTCGCCGCCTTCTTGGGTTTGGCCGCCTTCACCTTTTTGGGACTCTTGGCCGCTTTCTTGGCTGCACCCGCCGCCGCGGGCTTCTTCGCCTTCTTCGGGGTCTTCTTGACGCTCTTCTTGGGGGTGCTGGCCCCCGCGGCCTTCTTGGGTTTCTTGGCCGCCCCGGCAGCCTTCTTGGGCTTGGCCGCGCCCGCCTTCTTGG
>NC_043706.1:3521503-3524324 GCF_006229205.1 Suricata suricatta
GCGGCGGGCGCGGCGGGCGCGGTCTCGGACATTCTGGGTTCGGATGCCTAAAGGTACAGAAAACAATAATAATAATAAAGTCTCAGAGTGGAGCTGCCCGGCCCTAGCGCGTGTGTGTGTATATATACAACAATGACGCTGCGCGCTGATTGGTTCCCTGCTCAGTCTTGCAACTTGACAGCAACCTAGTCCCAGCTCTGTCCAGGACTTGTGTTTGTTACAATTGAGTAAAGCAAAAAAATTAAACTTTCCTGTGGAGGGATCACACCGATCGTATACTCAAGCGACGCGGGACACCTTGCGCTTTCAGATCTGTGTATTTTCTTCTTTCAGTTTTTATCACGTTAGTCTCAGCTTTTTTCAAAAGCCCCTGATACCCTGAGCGATTCTCAGGTCAGGGAGACAACTTCATGATTTTCATTTAAAATATCCATTCTTCCCTCTGTGCTGTCAAGAGCTTGCTCTCTAGGGACACTCTATACATTCTTGACTTCTTGTATGTTCAACAACTGCTTAGTTGTCTTTCATATTTACCCGGAAAATCTGGTTGACATGAAGAGAAGTAACACAGGCTTTTTCCCTATTTCTCTACAAGAATGGTAGGACAGGGTGCTTCTAATAAGAGCTGGTCGGGACAAGAACTGTCGTTATTTTGCCCCCAAACCTTTTATCATTGCTTTTAGTGACACTTTGGAGGGTTGGTTAGTTTGGGGGGTTCATGCACTCAGGATTTGGTGAGGAGAATGGGAAAGGCAACAATGTATGACCCTGACGTTGTTGGGTCTGCTTCCTAGAGACGGCAGGAGATAGAGAAGGGAAGTAAAGGAGAGTTGGGCTCTTTTCCTGGTTGAAAAAATATTTTACTTACATTGGTTTTATTTGGGTGGGATCAATTCCTAGATGTTTAACAACTTTTGGGGCAGAAATCTGCTATCTGTGAGGAGAAATTTGGAACATATTAAAGTGACAATCAAGGAATACACATGCACACTTACAGACTTCCCTTGATAGATGGACAGTTTTTAAAAGCATGTTTTATATTCACTACTACATTTTTTTTATGTACAGAAGGAAACACATTACAACTTATGCTTAATGTTGAATAGGAAATAGATTTATGGTAGAAGTGATTAATGGTTTTCTCCACTCTTCAAATTCTCGTCTTTAACAAATTATTATACATATTTTGAAATATGTTCCAGTCTCTGGTTCCCTAGGATGGCGAAAGAAAAAGTGTGGAGAATGTACAGGGCAAACCCCAAGAGATGAAGGTTTCACACTCCTTTTTGGTCCCTTCAAAATCTGGAAATGACCGATTACTTCCTGCAGCCCTAAAGGTTAGTTGTTATGTCAAATATTAAATACTAACAGGATTCACAGAGGTGAGATACGATGTCCGCTCATCATAAATCACTATAATGTGTACTTTGTGTATCCCCTTGTTACGGAGTTTAGGTATTCCTCAATGTCTTAAAGCGGCTTGATTCATTATGCTTGACGTTGAAACTCACTTGAATATTCATCGACCACAGCGAGGAGTATGATGTGCAGAGAGTCTGGGCCACAAGGAGGCTATGACACTGTGATAGTAGCCAGTGCAGACAGGAAACAGAAAGGCAGAATTACAACCATGAGGGGGAAATAAAGGAGATACTTTACCAACAAAGGAAGACTTGTTTTTTTGGCCACCTAAGTGTAGGGAATTTGCCTATTCACCTTCATGGGTTCATGAGTTCCCTTTATATGAATAACTTCAAAGTTTCTCCCTGAGATCAATTGCCTAAATGTCAAACAAACTTCTATTTCTGGGTGCTTGCTAGGTATTTGCCTCTGTACCTCCATTTACCGGACAACACTCTCTCTAGAACCGCTTTGCTACTGACAAGTGGAGAAGATTGTTGCCTTTTACCCTCATACAACCTTATCAGATATTGTTACTAACATGATTTTCATTCCGATATTCGTGGCATTTCCCCCTGCTCCTCTCTGCACATTTTCAATTTTTTAAATGTTTTTAAATTTATTTTTGAGAGACAGCATGAGCAGGGGAGGGTCAGAGAGAGGGAGACAGAATCCGAGGTAGGCTCCAGGCTCTGAGCCAGCAGTCAGCACAGAGCTGGAGGTGGGGCTCCAACCCTGGAACCCTGAGATCATGACCTGCGCTGAAGCCAGAAGCTGGATGCTAACCGACTGAGCCACCCAGGCACCCCTGCACATTTTCAAAACCTACAGACTTTCAAGGCTCTGAAGATGCCAATGAAGGCTTATTTATCATTTCATGTCATGGTCTTCTTTGTATACCTGATGACATTTCTGGGCCTTTTCCCAGGAAATTGTTTTAATGCTTAAGATAATATACACAGGATTTAGAAAGGAAAAGAATTATACTAAAATACCAATATACAAATTGTCAAATCCCAAAGTTGTTGAAGTGTGAACATTTTTTTAATGTTTAATTTTTTTTTTTAATTTTTGAGAGACAGAGAGAGACAGCACGAGCAGGGGAGGGTCAGAGAGAGAGAGAGAGAGAGAGAGAGAGAGGGAGACACAGAATCCCAAGCAGTCTCCAGGCTCTGAGCTAGCTGTCAGTATAGAGCCTGATGTAGGCTGGAACCCACGAACCATGAGATCATGACCTGAGCCGAACCCAAAAGCTTAACCGACTGAGCCACCCAGGCACCCATTTTTAAAAAATTAATACATTAAAGTACCAAGGCTGCCCTTGTGGCCCACAGTTGCCAGTTTAGAAGGGGCCACACGGGTAAAAGATCCTGGGGACACGGGCAGGCGCGCCTGCAGGGCGGTGGGGGGGGGGGGGGGG
>NC_043706.1:3524424-3525956 GCF_006229205.1 Suricata suricatta
CCCGGCGCGGCGGCGTCAAGCGCATCTCCGGCCTCATCTACGAGGAGACCCGCGGGGTGCTCAAGGTGTTCCTGGAGAACGTGATCCGGGACGCCGTCACCTACACGGAGCACGCCAAGCGCAAGACGGTCACGGCCATGGACGTGGTCTACGCGCTCAAGCGCCAGGGCCGCACTCTCTACGGCTTCGGCGGCTAAGAATTTTTTTTCTGCCAAGAACGGAGTTTCTAACAAAGGCCCTTTTCAGGGCCACCTACCATATCAGTCAGAAGAGTTGCTCACTCTGGACTGTTTTGTTTCCCTTTGGGCTCTTTTGCTTAGTCTGCAGGCAGCTTTTTATGGAAGAGTAAGTCCTGGACTTGAAATAGACGTGTTCCTTGTGTGTCAGTGATTTTTAGGGTCAGGTTTTAATTTCTGAGCCTTCCAGAACCATCTATTGTACTCTGGGCCACTTGGCTCTTGTGAGGTTATGTGCCTTTAAACTGAGCAGTCCGCTTCTGCTGTAAGCCTGGTGTCCGGTCTGTCTGCATTGCTACTGTATCCATCTGTGTAATAATCTAACCATTACGCAGTGGCTTTTCTCCCCAGAAGTTCGGCTCTGACCAATGGGCCCAGAATGAGTCAGAAGTCACTCCCAGGTTTGGGCTTAAAAACTTTAGGCCGTCTTATCTGGTAAGAAGGTGCTGAACTTGGCTGATGGCAAATGGCAAAACAAGGACTTGAAGGAAAAATAGTCCCGGATTGATCAGCAAGCTGGGTTAATCACGGCAGATCAGTCCTGCGAGAAACGAATGTCTTAAGGCTAATTTATTGTGGAGTCTGTTCTAGCCGCTTAACTTTACAAACTAAATACAGTTTTGTTTTCCCAATTTGTGTGGTAGTGTGGACAGTCCCTCGGTTGACCTGAAAATGCTTTTAAGGAAAGTTGACTGTAAGTGGGCCTGTGTCCTTGGGATGTGTTCCACCAGGTTCCATCTGGACAAACATGAAATAAGGGCTTATACTGTGTTAGAAACGCGTGGACTGCGCTGCGGAAACATCTTAACCATTGTAATCTGGATATTTGAAAATCCGGTCTTTATTTGGTAGAGTCAGTCTTAAGAATAAGTGAATCAAAAACTCCTTTGAGCACCTATTAGGGGGCTCAAGTCTCCTCTGAGGCTCATTCAAGGGGAGCCCAGGATTTCATGGATTCCTTTTTTTTAAATGTTTATTTATTATTGAGACAGAGAGAAACAGAGCATGTGTAGGGGAGGGGCAGAGAGAGAGGGAGACAGAATCCTAAGCAGGCTCCAGGCTCTGAGCTTAGTGGTCAGCACAGAGCCAGATGTGGGGCTCCAACACATGAACCGTGAGATCATGACCTGAGCCCAAGTCAGATGCTCAACCAACTGAGCCACCCAGGGACCACATGGATTCCTGTCAACAACCTGGAGTCTAGGATTTCAGGATCTGAGATCTAGAGATTCAGAGCTGAAGAGAGGAAAGGGCACACATACTACAGAAAGAGCGTCCTGAATTCACAGTAATGTC
>NC_043706.1:3526056-3530796 GCF_006229205.1 Suricata suricatta
TGGTGTCGTTGGTGAGCCGCTTCGCTTGTGTCTGCTCACCGGTACCGTGGAGATGACAGCGGTGTCGGCCTTATCGGTTTGGGGTGAATAAGATGAAATACTTGGTGAGCATTCGGTCCCGAGCGTGGCACATGGCATCTTCTCTGTTTTGTCTTTTGTTATGATTGCTCTTACTATTGTTGTTTCTCATGAAATGAGAGAGGCCCGAGAATAACAGGGTGACATTTAAACCATGAGGACGTACTCTTGAAGTCCTGAGCTGCCATTCTCTGTCTCTGTGATAATGTGGCAAATTCCTGACCACTGTTTCATCATAGGTAATGCGGGATATATTATTTTTGTGAACAGTCAGATAATGGAGGGTAAATCATATGACCACAGTATCAGTTTACATATATTATTTAGATGTTGCAAATGTAGTAATGAACGTTTTGTGGATACAGCCATAGAAACTCAATTCCAGATAATTAACCCCCCCCCCCCAAATTAAGCAAAAAACCAACAGTCTCTTGAAAGAGAAGTTCTCTGACCAATAAAGAAATTGCTGGGTCCTCAGGCCTTTCTCATCTGTCCCTTTCCCTATGTTCCAGGAAAGGAGATTCAGCAGATCTAGCTGGCTGGTGCTGGCGTCCATCGGACATGATGGACTTAGAGAAAGGGTGACCACATCGTGAGGACTCCTGAGCCCCAGGGACGAGGCAACATTCCCGAGTCCCGAAGCTGTCTCAGGTGTCTGGCGTGCCCTGTATTCCCCGTCACTCGAATTCCCAGTGGGTTCCATTACTTCCACGTGTATAGACATCGCACGAGGCTGGTCATGTCCTTCGTGAAACACTATTTTTCTTGATTTCGGGGACTCTAATCTCCTGGCTTTCATCCATTTAGGATTTTTGGCTCTCTTCTTTTTCTCTAAAGTTTAGAATGCTTTCTTCTTTATCTATGGGAAAATTCCAATTGCATTGCATGTCATCAGTAGTGAAATTTCTATTTCCAAATCCTTCACGGTTTCTAGGTTCAGTCCCCAAGTAACTCTGATTCCCATATTCACACACACCACTACTCACTTGTTACCTTCAGTGGAATGCTGAAGAGAATTAAGAAATTGTCATGTTCCAGTCTCTCAAACCTCATGCTCTCCTATAATTCTTGGACATCAGGCAAGAATTTTAGCAGCATTGTAAGGTGTGGCTAAGCCTACAACCTGGGGGGCACACACACGTTCTAGTTCTAACCCAGCCCTACACCTGGCTCATCCCTAGTCAATTAGGAGAGAACAGTTGGGTCTAGAGAACGTTAACAATGTTAAAAAACTGAGTTTGGCACAGTTTTTAAAAGAATGTTTATTTAATCAGAGAGACAGAGAGAGGGAGGGGTACAGAGAGGGGAGACAGAGAGAGAGAGAGAAAGAGAGAGAGAGAGAGAGAGAATCCCAAACAGGCTCAATGCTGTCAGCTCAGAGCCCATTGTGGGGTTCAAACTTATGAATCCCAAGATCATGAATTGAGTTGAAATCAACAGTTGGATACTTCACTGCCTGAGCCCCCCAGGTGCCACGGACAGTGTGTTAAACGCATGGAAAGTGCTCAGTAAATGTCAGTTACATGTTTCCTCACTCATGAAACCCAGTTCACACGTGAATTCCTTAGACTTTCTTCTCCTATACGTACCTCTTGGTTTTTTTTTTCTTCAGTTCTGTCTTCTGCTTCTTTCTACCTTGAATCCCATAAATACCATTTCCCACACAGGAACCTGCATGCTTTAAAATTCTAATAGTTTCTCAGGACACAATAAAAATCTGGGTGCCTTCTTTGGCGTATACGATCCAACATGTTCCGTCACCCTGAACTGCCCTGAACACCTGTTACTACTCTCCCAGCACCCAGAACTTATTTTTGAGCACACACTCCTCCTTGCCCTAGAGCTGTATTGTAGCTACAGTCTCTTGGCCTGGAAGTTGTGTCCTCTGGGTCCTTGTTCCCTCCCCTGGTCAGTATCATGGCACCTGGTTTATTTCACAGCATTTCAGGGCAGTGGGAACTCCTATTTGAAATGATGGAGTTGAGGATCAGGCTGTTGATTGTCTCTCCTCTCCCGCTGGGATCTCAGCCCCACAGAGCAGTCTCTCTTATGTGCCTACTGTTGTAGCTTCATGCCTCACACCGAGGAAATCGATCAACATTTGGCAAAACACGAAATAAATCCCTTCAACTGCTTTCTGACTTTTCTCTTCTCATCTAGCATAACCTCATTTTTACCACCAGAAACCTCCACACAGGAAGCGGCTTTGGTCAGCTTGCTCTCCATGTATCAGATGTGCTCAGAGCAGAGCTGCTGTGATATCTGTGGGAATTTGCTAGAAAGCCAAGTTCCCAGATCTCCCCCAGAGCTAAGGGGACTGAAACTCTGGGAGTGGGGCCAGCAATCTGTTGTCTGAGGAGCCTCCAGGTGACTCCGAGGCGCACTCATGGTGAGCAGCACTGCTCTGTATCCTGGGTTCGAAATTCAGTGCTTGGTGAATGTGAAATGAATGTGACAAATGGCTTCTCCTTGTTTCTGCCTCGAAGGTGTTTGTGTGAGACAATGCCCTTGCCCCTCCTTCTAGTCCGGCCTCAGGTGTGTCCAGCTGTCCCTTCCTCCTTGCCTTGTGCTCCAGGAAGGCAAAATTCCTCTCTAGTTGCAGCGATCAGGCCCTGACTCAACCACACTGGTCCTGAGGTTCCCAGCCACACAATGATGATCCATTTGGGGCTGAGAATACGGCCAGTTCTTTGTAGCCCTGAGAATCTTTACCAGGGCTGATCAGCTTCATCAACAACGTTTTGATTGAGCTGAAAGGAGAGTTGTTGATACAAACCTGTGTGTGTTGGAAAGAAAAGTGGAATCAGGGACATTCTGGGAAGAGAACTTTTGCAAAGGCCTGGAGGTTGGAGAAGTCCCAGGGAATTCCAAAAAGTGTGAAAAGGCAAGAAACAAAGCAAAACAAAAAGCAGTGCGACAAAAAACCGGAGGAAAAGCATCACTGAGGTTTGGTTTGAGAGTTAAGTGAGCGGCAGAATGCAGGGCTGGATTCCTGACATCGTGCAGCGCGGGCGTCATGAACATCCCCAAGAGCAGTAACACAGGAGCACGCCTGCTTTCTCACAAAACTCCTCTCCTTCTGGAATGACAGGGAGATTCACTCTGGACAGAGGAGTTTTAGTATTAGCTCAAACTGAAGTCACGGTGATCAGAAAAAGTTGAAATGCAGTTGTAATCTGGCAACGTGAAAACAAAAACGTGTGTGTGTGTGTGTGTGTGTGTGTGCTTATTTTGCTTCTGTGAGAGAATAAAAAGAGACCAGAGAGTCTGGCTGGGAAGGCTGCCTAGAAATTTCTGGCGGACAGAGTGATTTTTTCGTGCATTTGGTATTTCCATTTACAGGAACCGCCAACTCAACTTTTCGCAGCTAACTTCCCAGCAGGAAGCCTCGCGGAGTCACAAGGTCTGGTGATTGAGGGAAGGAGACAGATTCCTTTTAGGTTTCAAGGCTTAGGCTTTTTGGTGTCACATGATCGCACACCCTAGCCTTCCAGACCCTGGGGTCCAGCATCAGAACTGTAAACCGAATGTCCTGAGTTGTTTCCTGCTCTCCACCCTCGGATCTCCCTGGGTCCCCGTGTTCCCCCGGATCGTCCCACATTTGCTCAGCTGAGCTGGGAGACCGCAGCCGGAGACAGGACAGGTAGACAACTTGGAGGGGAAACTCCACATGACAGAAAGGGATGGACCAGGGCAGCTAAGCCTTCACATTCTGGAGCTGAACTAGTGAGGAGACTCTGGTGCTTAAATATCCAGAATTGCTTTTGGAGGTCACCTGGGAGTCAGGGAGGGGAGTGGGAGAGGAGTGTATTGTCACATTACACCCTAAAAACCGAATATAATGACAAGCGTCTTTTGACAGCTGCTTAAGTAAAGCAAGATCAAAAAATGGTAAGAGGCATTGCGTCCTCACTGGAGAGCGGTAGCTGGTGAGCACACACTTTCAAGACCCGTGATACACGCCCAAACAGGACCCTGGAGTCCTAGACAGACGGGTGGGGGAGGGGGTGTGAGAGGTAGGTTCAGACTCAAAGAAGCCGGGCCATGGTCCCCGCGGCACCAGAAGACGTCCCGCCTCTAGATGGCGGGCTTTTCAAATGTCACCGTGGCTGGTTACATCCGTAGGGCGATACTGGCCAGCAAGTGGACACCAGCGTCTGCTTTGAGAAGTGGCGCCAGTAGCCACCTTAACGGAAGGAGCTGCAAGGACCCCGGAAAGGAGCGCAGGCCGTTCTGTACACGGCCGTTTACGCCTCTGGGGGCCGTCTGTATAGCCCACGACCATCAAAGCCACCGGCAGTCTCCCACCCGAGGACTAATGACGGTCAACGATATCCCGAGTAATCTAACTGAACGCCCAATAAGACCCCAACGCGTGTCAGCGCACAGCTCTGCTTGTGAAAATGTGTGGCTCTGAAAAGAGCCTTTGGGTTGGATCGTGCCTCCCAGCACACTCACTTGGAGCTGGTGTACTTGGTGACGGCCTTGGTGCCCTCGGACACGGCGTGCTTGGCCAGCTCGCCGGGCAGCAGCAGGCGCACGGCCGTCTGGATCTCCCGCGACGTGATGGTCGAGCGCTTGTTGTAATGCGCCAGGCGCGACGCCTCGCCCGCGATGCGCTCGAAGATGTCATTGACGAACGAGTTCATGATGCCCATGGCC
>NC_043706.1:3530896-3545769 GCF_006229205.1 Suricata suricatta
ACGAGATGCCGGTGTCGGGGTGCACCTGCTTCAGCACCTTGTACACGTACACCGAGTAGCTCTCCTTGCGGCTGCGCTTGCGCTTCTTGCCGTCCTTCTTCTGCGCCTTGGTCACCGCCTTCTTGGAGCCCTTCTTCGGGGCCGGAGCGGACTTGGCCGGTTCAGGCATTTCAACTCCGGTTTCTTCTCCGAGTAGAGAAAATGGAGTCGGTGCCAGGATTCTGCTTTTTTGTAGTTAGCGGTATGCAAATGAGGAATCCATTTCGTGCCCTCTGATTGGTTGTGTTGTCGTCTGCCCTGCCTGCACATGATTGGCTCGAGCTCGACTGTGCCATTGGTCCCGTCCTGAGTGTAGTTTCTCGCATTCAAGCTGGTTTCTTAACCTATTTTGAAACAAGTTCATATTACTTTATGAACATGCCGATTACTTGGGTGATTAATTTTCAAAAATAGAAGTTGCTGTCCCTGGTCGTTTGACTTGCCTAACAAGCAGTGATCAGGTCTGGGTCACAGCTCCGATTTCCAAATCCCCCTGTACAGATCCTGGGAAAGGCGTATCTTGCATTTGAATCCGGGTTCTAGACCAGAGGGAGAGAGGTGAAGTCGCTGCCAGTCCAACGGGGACCTCTGGGCACACTGTCTATCACAGAAGTTCCTACATGGGCAAATGGCCAGGTCCTTGACAGCTGCCTTGCTCAGTGAGTGAACAGGAGCTACTGTAAGATCAGAGTGACCTAAGATGGATCGCAGAACTGGACCCCAGTGCAGCTCATCACTGGAAGCTACTGGATAACCACACTCCACATATGGGCAGCGAGTCCCGGACGAAACTCTCGGCTGTCTGCCATAGGATTATTTAGTACGTTAAATAGGAAAAGGGCTATTTCCAAAGTTGTGAGTAGGGTTAAGGGATGTCACCAAATGGTGAGGGACTCTGTGCTGTTATTCCTAGTTCTAGAAGACGCAGGAGGAGAGCAGGCTTTGAAGAGAGCAGTGAGCATAGGAGAGGGCTTCCCGAAGGAGCTGTGGCTGTCGTTCGCCAAAGGCAGTCTCTGCCCAGTTTTGTAGGAAGGGAGCCAAGAAGAATAAATACTCTTATTTACGGGCCCCGACCCCCTTTCAGATGTCTTGCTGAAGCTTCCCGGAAGCCAGAAGGTAAAGAAACATGGTTGCTGCCTTGCACATAGCAGTCTTCTAGGTCACAAAGTATCCTGAGGCGTTTAGCATGAGCATCTAAAGTAGCAGAGATTCAGATTTTGGACAATTAAAAAACAAGTTTACGTCATTTTTATAATTGGTTAGGTATCTATGTTATTTCTTTTCAGCTCCTGAACGTAGTTCACGAGGGCTGGAGTGTCCTTCGAGCTGCAACATTTTAAACACGAGTTGTTTCTATCCCTGCCGCCCAGCTGGACTCAATGCTACCTTTTTTACACAATACTTCCTCTGAGAGATTCTCGAACTCCCCCCCCCCACCTTTTTTAAAAAGGCACAAATCTATAAGAGAGAGAGAGAGAGAGAGAGAGAGAGAGAGAGAGGATCCCAAGCAGCCTCCAAACTCAGCGTGGAGCCTGATGTAGGGCTGGACTAGGGGCTCGATTTCAGGATCCTGAAATCATAACCTGAGCCAAAATCAAGAGTGAGATGCTCAACTGACTGAGCCACCCAGGTGCCCCTTGAATTTTCATCATCGCCTCATATATAACCACGTTTTGTTGGTCTGTATCCTGGAGAATTGGTCTCATTTCCCATTGGCCCTTGGTCCCTTATTTATTTAATCAATTTTTTATTTTCTTTCCCCAGTGAGGGCTGGCCACTCACATTGTGGTCACAGGACCACCAGCAGGGTGTCAAAAAGGAGCTGGTTAGAAATAGAGTAAGCCCCACCCCAGAGCTACCAATCAGACTGAATCTTGACAAGATCCCCAGGTAATGTGGGTGAATATTAGAGTTTGGGAACCATGATTTAGGGCGCTGTCCATATGGTTGTGGGTATGTTCACGTAGAGGAGTGAGCCATAAACCACATAAAGGGACACTTTTTTTTAAATTAGAATCACTTTTATTTTCCGTATTACAAATACATTACCCTTTTTAACTCTTTGTCTATGATCACTTATTATTTATCAGTTTATATTTGTGTTGCCATTGGTTTTATTTGTTAGTCTATATTAGCTTTGCCACTACTACCTCTTTATTAATTTTCTAGATGAAAATTTTGTATATCTTCATTAAAAGTAAATTTGAAAGCCATATGCAAATGAATTCATATTCTACTGTTGATTGAGAGAAAACAGTAAAGTCTAGATGCAATCACTTTAGGCGTGACGAGTTCTCTATCTTTACTCAAATTTCTTCCTCCCCATGAGATTTCAGTCTGAAAAGGGTATCTCTTTTTGCAAATATTTGTGACCATTTTTTGACACATTGCCTGGAAACACAAGATCTTTCATGATAGGAAAAGAGAAGGTAAATAGGTGGAGAGGAGCCTGAGGTCCTCCCTGGGGCAAAAACAATACTGGGAGGGTCTGACCACAGCAAACCCCCTCAGGCTAAGGTGTCTCTTAAGAATGTTAACAGACCCCACCTACTCCCCCTCAGGCTTCCCTCACGAATTTGACAAAAGACTAGACTAAACTTAGGTAGTAGACCATAAAACATTTGATCCACCAGGCGTGGTTTGGCCATAGACCACCCAGTAGCAGAAGGTGGAGTTGAGTCAATCACCAGTGGAACCCAGCATGTAGTTATGAGTGAGTGTCCGATTTCCGCTCATATGATTTTGCAGTTCTTTAGTTTGAGCCCCATGTCAGGTTCTGCCCTGACAGCCAGGAGCCTGGAGCCTGCTTGGATTCTGTGTCTCCCTATCTCTCTGCTCCTCCGTATCTCTCAAAAAGAAATAAACATTTAAAAAAAGGCAAAATTGACAAGTATGCTTTCAAATCAGTGATTTTTTCTGGTGGACTTATTCCCTATAGAAATTATCTCCGGATTCAAGAAAGAGTGATTTTTAAAAAAATTACATAAAATGTAACTCTAGAATAATGGTAGCTATTAACTTACATGTGATAGTTTTTAGTTGTTTTGCTGTATGATTGTGGTCTCATGGAAGTCTTACAAGTTTTCATTTGCCTTTCTCAGAAAAGCATTATGTTAGAGTTCTGGAATATGTTCAATATTTTATTTTTTTAAATGACATTTACCACACTTTTATAAACTCAAAAAAATGTATGTATACAGAATGTGGGTTAGAAAGTGCTCCTCTTGGGGCGCCTGGGTGGCTCAGTCGGTTGAGCGTCCAACTTCGGCTCAGGTCATGATCTCACGGTTCGTGGGTTTGAGCCCCGCATCGGGCTCTGTGCTGACAGCTAGCTCAGAGCCTGGAGCCTGCTTCAGATTCTGTGTCTCCTTCTCTCTCTGCCCTTCCCCCCCTTCTCTCTCTCTCTCTCTCTCTCTCTCTCTCTCTCTCTCACACACACACACACACACACAAATAAGAAATAAGTAAACATTAAAAAAATTTTTTAAAAAAGGAATTCATGTGGCACCTGAGTGGCTCAGTCGGTTAAGCTTCAGGCTTCGGCTCAGGTCATGATCTCATGGTTCATGAGTTCGAGCCCCACATCGGGCTCTGTGCTGACAGCTAGCTCAGAGCCTGGAGCCTGCTTCAGATTCTGTGTCTCCCTCTCTCTCTGCTCCTCCCCTGCTCTCACTGTCTCTCTCTGTCTCTCAAAAAGAAATAAAAGATATTAAAAAAAAAAAAGAAAGTGCTCCTCTTGAGTCTGAAAATAAATCATGCTTGGATTTATATAATAATAAAGAAAAAATGAGAATGAGGGAGAAATGTTACCAAGAGGCAGCAAGAGGCAGAAAGTATGCCAATATTAATACTAAACAAATTTCAAAGCTGAAAGTATTAGCAGGGATAGAGAAGTATGCCCTAGATTGGACTTTTAGATCCAATGTGGAAAATAAGATATTCTGGAAAGCCCTCCTGAAGCAAAATAGCTAAGGACGAGATAAACTACAAAAACACTAGCATATTATGGCCCAGATCACAAGAAACCAAGGAATACTCCCCAAATCTCCCAGAACAATAAACACCTCAGAGCTGAAGCCAGCCTGCTAAACAGGCCAGATTTGGTTCTAGCGGCAAATACCATGAACATGATTCGGTGCTTTGTCCATCAATGTCAGCCTGTAGGGGAAATGAGGATTCTCCGCCTTTAAACTCAAGTAGAGACATCTAGCAAAAAGCCAGGGCTCTTTGAGAAAGCAAAGGCTTGCAGGGGTAAAAAATCGAGCAAAGATCCCTAACAAGAAAACCTGTTTGTCTTTGCAGGGCTCCGTGAAGGAGAGCAGAGGAAATTTGCTACAAGGATTTCACCATAGACCTACTTAGACTGGAGAATTTCAGTAAAAGCTTCCTGACATTAAAGTGTCCCAGGCTTCTGCGCCCCCTAGTGCATGAACGCAAGCTCACACCCCTTTAGGAGGGAAGTATCTTGAATCCAAGTTCTCTAGATACACATAAATTACTTATTTATTTCCTATTCGGTAATTATTTATTGAGCACATATTATGTGCCAGGCACTCTCATAGGAATTTGGGATGTTGAAATACAAACTCATAGTAAATGTGACCTAATCTAGGAGGAGACCAGACACTTTGAAGTGTCAGGCTTTTAGCCTTAGATCCCCGCCTCTCCCTAAGTTAAGATATTGAAGTTATCAGATGGAGACTATAAAATATTTCCTGAACGTTGAAGAAAATAAAAATGAAGTAATACGGTCTAAGAACAAGGGATAATCAAACCAGACATATGAAAAAATTAATGAAATAGAATTTCTAAAAATGAAAAAGAGCTATACTTCACAATGATAAAATAAAAATTCACTGATAAAATGTAACATTTAGGGCCTCGATGGAACTGACCGCATAGTCACCAACTGTGTATGGCAGTAACTTCCAGAAATCGTAGGAGAACTTCAGGTTTACAAGAGTAGGGCAAGTTTTCAATACACTACTCTTGGAAATTCATATAACAACTAAGAAAAGTGCTTAGGGTTATTGAGGATTGAGTGACACAATGAAAGAACTTTATCTATCTGTGATTTCTTCACTTAACACATAGAGGATTTCTGGGGTTTTCAAAGTACCCATTTAATAATTTCAAATTTCCAACACTGGCCTCAGAAAAAAGGAACTATATTTCATAAATATTGCACTCTTTTATCATAATCTAAGGAGCAATAGAAATAATTTTTTTAAGGGATAGTAAAAATGAAACAATCTTCTCATATTCTTGGAAACTAAAAGAAAACTTCTAAATACATGGATTAGAATGGATATCATTAAAGAAAGTATGCAATAGAAATACTGTGAATGAACTTAACCAAGGAGTTGAAATACTTGTACTCTGAAAACTAGAAACATCGATGACAAAATTGAAGATGACACCTACAGTGGAAATACATTTCATACATTATGTGCTCATGGAGTGGAGGAATTAATATTGTTGAAATGTCCATACTACTCAAAGTAATCTACAGCCACTGCAATTCTTGACAAAGTACTAACAGTATTTTCCACAGAGCTAGAATACATAATCTTAAAATTTGTATGGAACCACCAAAGACCTCAAGGTGCCAAAGCAATCATCAGAAAGGGGACCGAAGTTGGAGGTATGATCCCCGATTTCAAGATACACTACAAAGCTACAATAATCAAAACAGTGTAGTAATGGCACAAAAATAGGCTGATAGACGAATGGAATGGATAGAGAGTTCAGAAATAAACTGACTGTTACGGTCATCAATCTGTGACAAAGAAGGCAGGGATGCACAATGGGGAAAAGACTCTCCACGAAGGGTGTTGGGGAAACTGGACAGCTACCTGCAAAAGAGTGAAGCTGGACTGCTTTCTCACATCATATACAAGGATAAACTCAGAATGGATTATATGCCTAAATGTGAGATTTGAAACTATAAAACTCTTAGAAGAAGACGTAGGCAGTAATGTCTTTGACAATCTCTGTTGCCTTAGTAACATTTTTTCTAGCCGCGTCACTGCAGGCCAGGGAAACAAAAGCAAAAATAAACTATTGGGACTACATCTATATCAAAGGCTTTTCACAGAGAAGGCAACCAACACCACAATGAAAAGGCAACGTGCTGAATGGGAGAAGATATTTGCAAATGACATATCCAATAACGTGTTAATATCCAAGTTACATATAAGGAACTTATACAACTCAACATCAAGAATAATAGTAAGATTTGAAAACGGGCAGACAATGTGTGTAGACGTTTTCCACTGAAGACATACACCTGGCCAAAAGACACATGAAAAGATGCTGAAATCACTAATCATCAGGGAAATGCAAATCAAAATCAGAATGAGATATTGCCTTTCACCCATCAGAGTGGCTAAAATAAAAAAAAAAAAGGGGAAATAACTAGGGTAGAAGATGTGGAGAAAAATGAACCATCATGTTCTGTTGGTGGGAATGTAAATTGGTACAGCCACTGAGAAAACAGTATGGAGATTCCTCAAAAACTTAAAAATAGAAATACCATAGCGTATAGTAATTTCACTACTGGGTATTTATCTAAGAAAACAAAAACTAATTAGAAAAGATATATACACCCCTATGTTTGTTTTAGCATTACTTATAATAGCCAAGATACGGAAGCAGCCCAAGTGTCCTTCAGTGATGAAAGGACAGAGAAGATGTGGAGTGTGTATGTGTGGAGTGTGTGTGTGTGTGCACGCATGTAATGGAGTATCACTCAGCCATAAAACGGAATGAGATGTTGCCATTTGTGACAACATGATGGATGGATGACGGACCTGGAGAGTATTATGCTAAGTGAAATAAATCAGACAGAGAAAGACAAATGCCATGTGATTTCACTTATATGTGAATCTAAACAACAAAACAAACAAACAAACAAAAGCAGAAACAGGCCCATAAATGCAGAGAACAATCTTCTGGTTGCCAGAAGGGAGAAGGGTGAGGGGCTGGGCAAAATGGGTGAAGGAGAGTGGGAGGAACAGACTTCCCGTCATGGAGTAAATAAGTCAGGGGGATGAGAGGTACAGCACAGGGAACACAGTGGGTGGAATTATAATGTAATAGCATTGTGTGGTGACAGACGGTAGTGACACGTGTGGTCAACTGTGTGGACAATGTGGAGACTTGTCAAATCACTTTGTTAAAAAAAATAGATGATAAAAATGAAACAATATTTTCAATTGCTTGGAAATTAAAAGCATACTTTTAAACACATGGATTAGAATGGATATCAGAACGGGAGCTACGTAGTATTTTGAGATAAATATGAATGAGAGCGACACACATGAAAACTGCAGGCTGTATTTGTAATGGTAGAAATAAAAGGGAAATACATGCTGTTAAACACATATGTTAAGGAACAAGAAACACTGAAAATACGTAACCTAGGTATTCAACCAACAAAGCTAGGATAAAAATGATAGTAAATTGAGAACTGGACTTAGAATTTAATGTTATGCCTTAGGATCTGTGGAACTGGTAGGAGTGATGTCTGGCTTTCTGGTTTTAACTCCAGGCAGGTCACTGGTCACGTGGGGAAAGGCCACGGATTTTTATGGGCACTCTTAGGTCCTGTTGAGTTCTTATTACATCTAAGTGTTTGTTTATTTATCATCCCTCATGGATTTTTATATTGACATGTTATTTTCAATATGTCAATTTCAAATTTTAAAAAGAAGGAAAATAGAAGAAATGGAGATGATCCATAAACCAGAAGCTTGTTCTTTGAAAAACCTAGTCATAATAGACAAGCCTCTAGTGAGGCTAATTCGGAAATAAAAGTGTGTGTGCACGTGAGGGTGGGGGTGGCGGCTGGGAGCCCGTTAGGGGGAAGAAAGAAGGGAATGTTGCTACCGAAAGGGAGGTTTGAGAACCGTGAGAATGCCTTGAATACGTTTTAAGAAAGAATGAAAGAAAGAAAGAGAGAAAGAAAGAAAGAGAAAGGAAGGAAGGAAGGAAGGAATTCTTAAGAAAGAATGAAAGAAAGAAAGAGAGAAAGAAAGAAAGAGAAAGGAAGGAAGGAAGGAAGAGGGAGGGAGAGAGAGAAAGGAAGGAGTGAGGGAGGGAATGAAAAAAGGGAGATAAAGAAAGGAAATTTAACAGAAAAGGATAATGTTCATGAAAAAATATTAAGCAGTAAACAAGATGAATGAGGAAATTATGATCATCATGAAACAGGATGGGCAGTTAAAAAACAATCTCTTCTATGCCCTTCATGTCACGTGACCCCAAGCACAGCTGGTTATACAGGCTTAAGTGAAAGTTCAGGAACTGATAATCCCTACTTTACAAAAGCTGTTTCCGTAGAAAGACAGATCTCTTATGGGTTTTCTTTTGAAAATCTATAATCTGTTATCAAAATTGAACAGGAACAAATCAATAAAAGAGAACATTTCGGGTTTGTCTTACTTGTGAACACTTATTTTAAGAAAAGCTCTATTTATAAAGCGAGCAAATGGAAACCAAGAAGCCATATTATTTAAGAAAATAATAGCACATTGTACAGGGGTTATTCCAAGAACAGAAGAAAAGTTTAATATCATAAATCTGCCAGCAGAAGGTATTAATGGTGTAATGGTATGGTCATCTCCAAAGACACTGAGAAGATATTTGCAAGAATATAACACTAAATTTTTTTTGAGTTTATTTATTTTAAGAGAGACAGAGGCAGCACCAAGTGGGGGAGCGTCAGGGAGAGTGAGAGAAAGAGAGCGAGAATCCCAAGCAGGCTCTGGGCCGCCAGCACTGAGCCTGAGGCCAAGAGATCATGCCCTGAGCCGAAACAGAGGCGGGTGTCTAACCGACTGAGCCACCCAGGTGCCCCAACATTCTCTCATCAGAAACTTTTTCAACAAACTAGAACAAGAGGGAGTAGCTATAGCGAGCATAACATTACATGGTAGTTTTAGAAGAATTCCTAAAAAGTAAAAAAAGAAAAGAAAAGAAAGACAAGAGTTCTCTGGTATTATTTGCATTCAACATGGCGCCAGGACGTGGGTGCCCAGGAGACCTGGGAAGTAGAAATAAGTATAGATAAAAATTCAGTAAGAAAAGGCTGTTATCTTTATTGTTTGAAAATGATGTCATTTATGAAACCCATGAGACTCTATAACACTTAGAGCTGATAGAGCTCAACATGGCTGGTAGATACAAGAGCACGACAGAACACTCATGGCCTTGGTGTACATCGGCACCGCCTTAGCGGGACGGAAATAGAGAAACCAGACAGCATTCACAACAGTACCTCAGACTAAGGATTTCAAGTCCAAGGAAAATAAAATCCAAATCTACATGAATAAAATGTCTATAATGTCCAGATAGCATCTATAAAATGTCATCCCAGGATATAGACCAAGATTCATTTCAATTAAGAGTTAGACCTACACTGTACACTACGTTTATGTTTTTGTGACGACACGATGCTAACGTGTTCATAAAGTCCAGAATAAGCTAAAAATTTAATGTTATGCCACAAAACTTTGCTGGATTTTTGGTAACATTGTAAAATGCATGTTGATGAGCACAAATAGTGAAGATGATTTAAGGAAAAGAAACGGGAAAAAAGTAAAGAATGGTGCGGTCCTGATTTAGGACGTGCTCTTTAAGAAAGGCTCCGGTTGTCCTAGGGATATAGCCTTCATCTGCTAAAACTGCTTTAATGTTTGTCCAGGTCTTTATAAGTCACCTTGACAGGAAGGCTCAGAGTAGCCTGGCTAGAGTTTGGTATAAACTTTAGCTGCTTTACTTGAACTCATCGCATATAGTTACCAAGAGATGATGCCTTTCCTGCAGATGATGTCTCTCTTGTCCAGGCACCCTGGACCTAAACTGCCTGGGTCAGAATCCCAACCTCCTGTGCCATTATTAATGGTAGGACACTGGGGAAATACAATTTTAAGCTTAAGGTGACTCCATATATATGGGGTAATTAGAATAACAATAGTTCACAGGTGTGTTAGGCTTACATGAGTTAACATCTGGAAGGTACTCTGAAATGTATCTGGGTGTTTGCAAAAATATACCCCCCCGCCCCCAAAAAATTTAAGTGTAAAAAAACAAAGCTGGGAAGGGGTGTTTGCTATCAGCTCCCAAGGGTTCACTGATTTTTGTGGGACCTGGGGATTTTTGCCTTCCTGGGCCGCTTCCATTAAAATAATAAAAGTAGTAACATTAAAATTACATAAACGTTAATATATTAACATTACATATTAGAGCGTTTTGACCAACTTCACAGTTAATATTTATCTTCTGATTTCAGAAGAAATGATACAATTTTCATGAGCCTCTGCAAGTACCGTGGGGTCTGGGCTGCAAGTGAGGCATGAAGAATGCAGACCTGCGTGCACACGAACATGAAACTAAAAAGCATGGTTATCCGAGTAGGGCATCATTATCCAAATACACAGACATATGCACGCGCAACGCTCACACGAAATTCCCTACAATCCCGGGGACGGTGAGAGGGGTTGTGCAAGCCGGGCGCCCCGCGCCGCGACGGAGAGGGTCCCTCGGGCACTGGGCAGAGGGACGGGTCGGCTCAGAACCCGCCGGAGTGGAGGCGGACCGGGAAGCGCCGACCCGCCGCTCGGTCCGCGCCCCGCTCGCTTCCGCCCTCATCTGCGGACGGCCAGCTGGAGGGTCGCCAAGCTTTGCGCGCCAGCAGGGGGCGACATGGGGACCAGCCTGGGGGCGGCGACCTCAAGACCCAAGAAATGGCACGCCCCTATCCGGCCTTACGTGGCGTAACGAAAACGCAACGTGGCGCAGGCGCAATGTGAGGCTCCTTGGGGCTACTGGCGTGACGCGTCCCGCGGCAGCGGCCCAGTCAGGGGGCGACGTGGGTGGGCGTCGCAGGAAGGCCCCTTGAGGGAGGCAGCGTGGGGGGCGTGGCAGCACAGGCCAATGAGAAAGCCGGCGTGAGTGGGCGTTGCAGGACGGGCCAATGAGGAGGCCGGTCAGGAGGCGTGGCTACGAGATTGGCGAGCGGAGGCGGGGTCTGTCGGGACACAGGGTCATTTTTGGGCCTGTGTGGTCGCGGAGGCTGCCGATTTTTAGGACTTCACAGTTCCAGTTTAGACCCGAACGTGACGGGTGTGCGTTGCTGTTTGGTAGTAGTATTTCAAGGAAATCCCCTCTTCGCGTTGAAAGCACGGTTCTCCAGGTGTGATTTCCTGGACCGGCAGCGACAGCATCACCTGGGCCATACAGAGATGCACATAATGGGGTCCTGCTGCAGAACTGGTGAATCCGAATCTGTGAGGGGGCGCCCAGCAAGCTACGTTTTAAAAAATACTGCAGGTAGTTTTGGTGCACCCTGAGGTTTGAGACTGCTTCGAAGGATTGTGTTTCCCTCAATTCAGATGCTGGAGTTGACCCTTCAAATGTCAGCTGAGCTAACCCAAGCTGTTTACCTTCAAGATCGTTACCGGAGCCAAAACAGTGCTTAGGCCTTACCCACTCAGACTTCGATGCCAGAAGATAAAGTGAAAAATAAATGTATGTCTAGAGAGATCTCAGAGAGGGATTTGGATCAACAAGGAAAGCAGAATTCCATTTCTCCACAAATTTTATTGATCCTAACATCTCATTTACAGCCTTTTTGCCTTTCTCCTTTCACCTTCTCCAGCAAACAGCGTCCATGGTAAATAAAAGTTCCCTATAGGCCTGTGACAGCAGTAAATTCTATTTTCATAATTAAAACAAAAAATAAAATGAAAATGCTAAAATAAAACACTTTAGTTTCTTCTACTTGACTATAGCTTTCTTTCCAATCAAGGAGATACCAAACCAGGAAGGATTGGATTTGGGAGGAATATTTACAGTAACCAATCATTCTCAGGCAGATCAGATCACATTTCATACTTCATAATTCTATGGGCTGATTCACTTTTCAGTTACTGTTTGCATTCATTTCTTCTCTGCATTCATGTCTCTCCCCTAATTGACGAAATAAAAAGGGTTTGCATTGTGCCTTACTATTTGGTGTACAAGAATTTCTTTTCTTTCTTTCTTTCTTTCTTTCTTTCTTTCTTTTTCTTTCTTTCTTTCTTTTTTTTTTTTAACATGTGCTTGTGTAATGAATCTCTGCTCCAGTATTATCTACACTTTAGTCATTTTTATCAGCAACAAATAATGAGTCAAACCACTAAAGAGATAGCTGAACAACATGATCTTTGTTCCAAATCCTTCTGCGGGTGGGATTCAAGCAGTTCAAAGGCTCATATTTTCTTCTTTTAGTTTTTGAGCTGAAGAGAATTGGCCACTCTGATTTTCATTATAATTCAATGACTAAAGAAATATAATACTTGCTAACAATTGTTAAGTGCTTACAAAATTATTTCAAGATTGATTTAAGAGCTTTCCATGAATTATCTTACTTAATCCTTAACATAACTCTAAGAAGTAGTATACTATTATTTTTGTTGTAAAGATGGGGAAAGTGAGACTCAGAAATGCTCTCATTCTTTTGAGCCATTGCAAAAACTCATCTCTGGCCCCTATGCCTGTTGTTATATGTGTACTTTAATTAGTTTTGATTGCTGGAAATCCTTATTGAGAGTCTCCTGTGTGTCTGGAACAGCCTTAGGCATTAGGGAGTGAGCAGCAAAAAAGACTAACCCTGCCCAGGAGAGCTTACAGTCTGGATAACGGGAAGATTAAACAAACAATATGCAAGTTCATGTCAGCCATGCTAAGTGTGAGGAAGAAGAATGAAGAGAGCACGTTAAGAGCAGGACAGAAGGGCGCCATTTTGCATTCGCTGCTCAGTGTCTCCCGGATGCGGTAACATTGTCATCACCCACTCACCCCAAAACCCAGGAAATGTGGCCGTGTTTCAAGTACGAAAAAGGCGCTGTTCCCAGCTGAGGTGTCAACAACGTAACAAGGTCTATCTCTTCATCTCCCTCTTTCCCGCTCGGCTTTGTCCAACTATCTCCCTCTGTGGCTTCTTGGTCTTCAGGCTCTGGGACTCCCTTTTGTAGTAGCTACTTGCTTCTTCCATTCCCGTTCCCAGTCCCTCTCAATCCCTCTCACCTTTCTTCTTCTCTCTCCGTTCTCCTCTCCTTCCTAAAAAGAATACGAAGACTCCAGGGGGAATGTTGTGAACAAGAGACATGAGGATCTGAAGAGACAAGGACCGCTCTCGTGTTCAGGGCGTATCTTGGCTTTCGGCTTGTCCAAGCTTTCCTGAATCTGCCTTTTCTGTTTCTCCCAACCAAATGCTCCCAAGACTCTGGTTCTTAGTCTTAAGGTCTAGCATGTGTCTTGTGAGGAAAAAATGCAAGACATGCTGGCAGGTTGCAGTATTCGGATGTGTTTTATCTTTGTTTTATTTTAAAAGATGCTCTTCTTCTGAAAAAAAAAAAAGAGAGTGGACTTTCAGTTTCCTCATTTGGTTGTGAGACTTTTATTGTTTTGTACTTATGTAATGCAGCTTAACATTCATGGTTAAACTTTTAGACAAAATTCTAAAACACTAGTCCTTCCCTTTTCTATAATCCCTGTTCCCTTTCCATGGCAGCAAATTTCATGGTTTATGAAAGGAAAGGTCAGTCAAGTACTGCTGTCCACGTAAAGCAAAAGGAGTTTTTTCCTGTGTCCATGCATCAAAATGAGGGTTAATCCCTGTGAACTTTCCCCCACGTGATCCCCATGGCTCCTGAGTCCTCTTTCCTGCAGCCCAGGTTCCTGGGGCCGCTGGGCTTTGAAGTGAAGGAGGAGACTCATGAAGTCCTTTATCTGAATGGAGGATGAAAACAATAGTCGTCACTTAGAAATCTCCTTATGACGTTTGGGTCCACAGTTGATCTAAATGTCCAAAACCGGAGTGCCGGGTGGTCCAGTCGGTTGAGCCTGCGACTTTGGCTCCGCTTATGATCTCATGGCTGATGGGTTCGGCCCCTTGTCAGGCTCTGCTGACCGCCGGGAGCCTGGAACCTGCTTCAGGTGCTGTGTCTCCCTCTCTCTGCCCCTTCCCTGCTCGCACCCTGTGTTTCTCTCTTGAAAATAAATAAATATAAACAAATTTATAAAAAACCAAAAATAATATCCCAAACCACGTGACAGAACCGTTAAAAAAGCAAATAGTTGGAGGATTGAAGTTATCATCCATGATAGATGTCCCATCAAAACCATAAATCGATAGTTTTTCTTGTGACCAGGTGTGTGGTAAAGAAGTAACTTTTCCAAAGAGATGCGGCCTTTGGCCTTTGCTGGGAGGTGAACTCTAGGCTCATGGAATGTCCTGCATGAGAAGATTATCTTTGGTTACCAACAGGCCTTGGGCTGCACAGGATAGTGTAATAATGTCACTTATGTTGGGGGCTTAGGGTCATGTGGCATGTGGGCTACGTCCAGAGCGACTACCAGCCACGTGGACAGTCAACCACGTTTCGTGACAAATCCCCTTGGTTGGCAATGTGTTGTGTTGTTACAATATTGTCGTGTTGCAGGGAGACACAAACACTCCCCGGGACTCCACAGGGAAAGGACTACCAGAAACCCTCTGAGACTCTGCTCTGTGTGTCTGTTAACTCAGCTTATTTGTGATCTGAATCCTTTTGATATAATAAGTAACCGCCAACCTTGAGAATAATAACTTTTAGTGCATTGTGTGCACCGTCTAGTGGATGATCAGGTCTGAGGATGGCTTTGGAGACCCTTCACCTCTGCAGTTGGTGTGGGACGTGAGGGCAATCCTACGGGACCTGTGCGCTGTGTCACGGTGGTGTCAGTGTTACTGTATTCTGTTGACTTCTCCATAATTGGGATGCATATTTCCCATTCATTTAATGAAT
>NC_043706.1:3545869-3547334 GCF_006229205.1 Suricata suricatta
CCCAACAGCTTCAATCCATGAACACGACTTCTCTCAGTTTGTTCCTGGGGGTCAGGAATCCAGAAGCGACTTAGCTCAGTGGTTCTGCCCAGGGTCTCTCCTGGGGCTGAAGTCAGGGTGAAGGCACAGGCTGCAGTCCCCTCAGGGCCTGACCTCAGCTGGAAGGTTCCCTCCTCCCTCCCAGGGCCCGCTGGCTCCCCTGCTGCACGGGGTCCTGCTGGCCCTCAGCCAGAGACCCCCAGGCGGTTCCACCTCAGTCCCCGCCACACGCCCCCTCCGGATGGTAACTGACTCTTCAAAATGGGGTAGCATTTCCCTTGCAGAAGGAGAACTCACGCAGAGGAATTAGCCACCAAGTCTCTGTGACCTAGTTTTGAATGTCACACGCTGTCACCTCTGCCACTTTCTGTTAATTAGAAGCAAGTCCCTTAAATGTAGTGCATAATCGGAAAGGGATGCTACATTTGTGAACATATTGTGGATGATCACATTGTTTTGGGGCTTTAAATATTGATTGTAAAAAGTATTTGTCACGTAAGGAGTAGTCAGAAATTATGTAGACCTAATTCCTTTAGGTCGTTAAGGATTCCAGGAGGTGAGAATAAAATTGACCAATGTCCATAGAGACAAAAGCCAATAAAATTTCCACATGATGACCTGATGGACTTTTCCTTGATATTGTAAGGACCAAACAACCATCTCTCTAGTCAAATAAAACCAGCACATTGCCAGTACATAGAAAAAATACTTAATGGATTGAATTAATTCAACAGAGAAATCATAATCAGTCATCTATATGACAAATCTCTGGTTCATCACGGTTCTATGAATATCCAGCAAAACTAGTAGGTTTGGAAAAGGTAAATTAAAAGAGAAAATAAATACGATAAAAAGAGAAAATCCCAAGAAGAGAGCCACCCTCTTCTCTGCTGTCCTACCTACCAATACCTGTCAGTATATTCAATATACTTCTAACTCCTTAATTAAAAACTCTGAGAAAATTCTTTGGCTTATGAAAACATAAGAAATTAATGATTTAAAAATTACAAATTCATACACTTTGAAATTGGACAAGAAGTAAAAGTCAAATTCATTGATTTAAGAGGTAGAATTTGAATTGATGATTGAGTCGTACGTAGAAGTAACGTACAATGTTTAAAGCGGAAGGTAACAGATTAAGAGGTAGTAGAAAGACATAAAAGAAGAAACTAAGAGCACAATTTAGTCACGAGGCTGATAAGGAGATCCGAGCCTCGTGTCCACGTTCTTACTAAATTGCAGCGTGGCAACGGCTCAGAGTATTGGTATAAATCGGTTCATTCAAGAGACAGTCATTGGGCGTCTTGGGTCAAACACAGGCACAGGCCCTGGAAGTATAAAGAGAGGTGAGGTTGTCCTTGACCTTCTGGAGACCTCAGGTTTGTAGACCATCAATGAAACTTATTGCTACTGCTTCCTTTTTTTT
>NC_043706.1:3547434-3550123 GCF_006229205.1 Suricata suricatta
GGCATCATGAACTCGTTCGTCAACGACATCTTCGAGCGCATCGCGGGCGAGGCGTCGCGCCTGGCGCATTACAACAAGCGCTCGACCATCACGTCGCGGGAGATCCAGACGGCCGTGCGCCTGCTGCTGCCCGGCGAGCTGGCCAAGCACGCCGTGTCCGAGGGCACCAAGGCCGTCACCAAGTACACCAGCTCCAAGTGAACCTGCCAAGTAAGCGTCTTGTTATCCAAACCCAAAGGCTCTTTTCAGAGCCACGCATGCTTTCAACAAATGAGATGTAACCCTTCCATTCCGAAAGCTGTTTTTGGGTGACAGGTAATAAGTTTAAATCCAGCTACGACTCGCAATTTTCCATTGGGGCTACGTAGAAAGTATTTGCAAGTTCAGTAACACCATGAGCTGCGTTCCCACCACAAACAATTCAGTAGAAACACTATTCCTTCAGCTTCACAAAACTAGAACTTAATTTTAAGTGAAATGCCATTTCGAGTGTATAGAACTCGGTTCGGTGAGCAGGGCTCCAAATTGATCGTCATGTTGTTCAAGCACTTGGTAAGGAAGTTTATTTACCCAGCGCACAAAAGAGCATGTTCTCAAAACTTTGTTCTGATCAGCTTTTTATCTTTTTCTTTTTAATGTATAGATGTCATACTGAAAATGGCTGAAGTCCATGTGAGTTTTCCCGGAAATCTTTCACTCACGGGCATTTCTAGTTGGCCAGCTTTGCCATTGCTCACATTTCTGCTTGCTCTGAGCAGCCGGGAGGGGAGGGGGCGTCTCTGGGGGCTGAGGGTGACAGAGTCTAGGCTGTCTCCAAAAGCCACAGCCCCACAGGCAAGGGAACCTGTCCCGGCTGTGGGAGGTCTTCAAGTCCTGTTAGTTACTACAGCCCCTCTCCCAGGAAGTCCTATCTCATTTACGGTCTTTGGGAAGCATTCAGCTGCACTCCTCCGGGGCACAGGACAGAAGCCCCCCACTCAGTCCCGTCAGGACTGAGGCTCCCTGCTCAGCACCTTGGCCGCTTCCCTCGTGGACCCCTGAAGCAAGGCCGGAGAGGTGGCGGAATGAGAAGGAAAGTCCTTCCGGCAGAAGGTGGTTTCTGCCGCACCTGTTCCTGTGGCATAAAGGGTTCCAGCTGCTGGGGAACGGAAGAAATGTAGATTTCCATTATTATTCACCAAGAAAACTGATGAGAAATCCTTCCAGTGAGGCTGACACGCCTGCCCAGGAACATCCTCGGGGAAGAAGGTGACCCGGAAGCGAGCACCCATGCAGACACACACGTGCACACAGACCCACACTCGCCACAGACCAGGACGAGGAAGAGGCTGCCCAGGGCCTCGGTGCCAAGCAAGGTGGGTTCCACGTCTGTGATGTGGACGGCAGCCCGATCGTCCCTGGCATCAGTGTCACAGGGATTCAAAGGCCCAGGCTGAGAATTAATTTACGGATTAAGCCCAAGCTGGCTGTGTGCCCCTGAGCACCTGGTTAATGCAAATACAAATCCTCTCTGGAGGAATGAGCTTCACTCTAGGTCTCGACAAATCCCCACACACGACCCACGAGAGACCGAGCGTGGGAGGCTTCACACACAAAACTAGCACACAATTCAACAGGACACCTCCACCAGGGATAAGAGCAGGAAAGGAACGAGCAAAAGGAAATTAACCTATGCAGATTTCAAGTTGCTCACTTTAATCACTTAAAAGTAAAAGGTTGGGGGATGCCTGGGTGGCTCAGGGGGTTGAACACCCAACTCTTGATTATGACTCAGCTCATGATCCCAGAGTTGGTGAGATCAAGCCCCGTCTGGCTGAATGTGGAGCCTGCTTGAGGTTCTCTCTCCCGCTCCCTCTCTCTCTCTCACCCTCTGCTCCGCTCCCCTACTCTGGTGATCTCTCTCTCTATAAATATATAAATAAATAGACAATTTGTTATTTAAAAGAGGGGAAAAAAGGACTATTTGAAACATGCTGAGAGGCTAAGAAAATACAAAGAATGACACAAAGACTTCAAAAAAATACAAATTCTAGAGATAAAGGTATACATATACAATTACTCATAAGAAAATTAAAATTATGAAAACTTGCTGGGTGGGCTAAATAGCCAAATGGACGCAGCTGAAGAATTTTATGAACTCTGTAATCGGGTCTTAATTATCAAAATGCATAGAGAGAAAAGTAAAAGTGAGCTTAAGAGATCTAGAATTAGTAGTAACATTGTCTGAAATAATGTCTAATCTTGGTACCTGAAGGACAACCAGAGAGAATCATGCAGATGTGAGCTTGCAAAGATCATGGCTGAGGATGTTTTAGAGTTAATGGATCACTCGTGTAATTAAAAAACAAATAAAATAGAAGACTGATATAAAAAAGAGGGTCACACTGTGACCTGAGAAATTATTTACACGCAGTTTATATCCATCTGATTACTAAACTTTGTAATTCTAATCATGATTTCATGAACCATCTTGATTTTCAGTGCATATAATACTATGATTAGTAAATCAAAAATTTTAATACTTTCCAGTACCTATTTATGTTAATTACATTATCATATTATTATTTCAGCTAAAATCACAAACTGTATGCCATATAGGTATGCTGTTCTCAGTCGTCACGGTCACTTACTTCCTTTTCATCAAAATGGCTTTCGTAGCTCATGACGTATAAAAAATTTGCTTGCTTGT
>NC_043706.1:3550223-3551662 GCF_006229205.1 Suricata suricatta
GCACCGGCGCCTCGGGCTCGTTCAAGCTCAACAAGAAGGCGGCCTCCGGCGAGGCCAAGCCCAAGGCCAAGAAGGCGGGCGCGGCCAAGCCCAAGAAGGCTGCCGGGGCGGCCAAGAAACCCAAGAAGGCCGCGGGGGCCAGCACCCCCAAGAAGAGCGTCAAGAAGACCCCGAAGAAGGCGAAGAAGCCCGCGGCGGCTGCAGGAGCCAAAAAGGCAAAAAGTCCGAAAAAAGCGAAAACAGCCAAGGCCAAGAAGGCGCCCAAGAGCCCTTCAAAAGCCAAAGCTGTGAAGCCCAAGGCGGCTAAGCCAAAGACCGCCAAGCCCAAGGCAGCCAAGCCAAAGAAGGCAGCGAAGAAGAAATAAGTTTCTTTGGCCTACTGCTGCGAAGCCCAACACAACCCAAAGGCTCTTTTCAGAGCCACCCACAGACCTCAAGCAAAGAGCTGTTGCACTGTATGCGGAGGGGGCGTGGCGGGAGCGAGGGCGCAGTCGCGCAAGGGCGGGACTTCTGGAACAGAGGTTGCTGCCGGCTAGCCTTCCGCCGTGAACTCCCTGGTCTAGTTCCCCCATATTTCGTTTCTGAAGTGTCCTATGCCCGCCCCAAACCCGAAATTCTTAACGTAGTTTTTTGGTAATGCCCCACAACACATAGGAACTACTAAATTCGAGCAGCGCTGCATCTTTCAGGGCTTGTTTTCCGAGATATACACCTTAACGCTGTTTCAATAGCCAGGCTGGTCGGGCACCCCAGCCCATTAAAGTCCCTGGTTGCTAAATCGATTAGGCTTGCTGGGGGCTTCTCAACTGCCATTCATCCAGCATTTAAGTAGGACATCACAACCGCCGTATACACTGGTGCAGACCCCAGGATCCATGCAGGAAACCTTACTAGCCAGCAGGGAGTGGTCTATACCCGGAAACCGAAAGCTAGGATAGTCACTACAAAAGTTTCACTCTGAAATCTACAGCGCAAGTCCTTTAACCCGCTTATTTATAGTAGCGTTGGGCAGCCTACTCTAGACCTTCTGATTGGTTCGGAGCAAAGTAAGGAAACAGCCAATGAAAAGCTTGACCTGCAGGAATCTATTACATCCGCATTTGTGACGACACAGTACAATTAATCCAATCGCAAAGGAAATCTTACTAACCTCATTTGAATACCGCATCTATAAATAAACGCGGCTTTGGTGCTGCGATTTTCTCAGCTCTTAGCTACAGCATTCCAACTTAACGTCAAGATGCCTGAACCCACCAAGTCCGCTCCGGCGCCGAAGAAGGGCTCCAAGAAGGCGGTGACCAAGGCGCAGAAGAAGGACGGCAAGAAGCGCAAGCGCAGCCGCAAGGAGAGCTACTCGGTGTACGTGTACAAGGTGCTGAAGCAGGTGCACCCCGACACCGGCATCTCGTCCAAGGCCATGGGCATCATGAACTCGTTCG
>NC_043706.1:3551762-3555207 GCF_006229205.1 Suricata suricatta
CTTCTCGGCAGGGGCCGGAGCGGCGGGCGCGGCGGGCGCGGTCTCGGACATGTCGAAGGCGGGCGCGGGGAGAGCGACTCGAGCCGGAAGCGGAGGCACTGGCCGGGACTCGGGCCGCGGCGCTGCGCCCTCCCGTTTATATAGGGCGGAGCTGCGCCGTGATTGGTGCGCTGTCCAGCCCGCCTCGCTGGCAGCCGCAGAGTGTCCTCTCGGATCCCGAGTTGTGTTTGTTACACCTCAAAAAATGCCAAAAATATCAAAATTCTCTACATCGAATCGCCCGGTTTTTCTCACAAAATAATCCCTGAAGCCTCAGGCTTCACGCTGGTCTCAAATTATGAAGAAAGCACAAAGCTTTGTGCCAAAAACTTGCAATATTTCCCGCCGTGCTCTTCAAATTTCAACTCAGAGAAACAAAACTTTCTATTTTCTTCGTAAATTATAAACCGATCTTTAACTGTGGAGTTTTCTGACCTCTCAAATAAGATTCTCCAAGTGGTTAGCTTCTTATATGTCCAAAAACCGTGCCCCTGGCACTAAGATTTTTACTACAAATCTGAGCTTAAGTGAGGGAAGTAACACAGGCTCCTCGGAGAGTCCTGCCTATTGAGCCGAGGGCATTTGAGTTCATCAAACTGGTTTAGTTTAATGCCAAGCAATTTATTGCCCATTTGGGCTTAGATTTTGGACCCCTGGGACATCAATCTATGCCGTCATGGTTTTGTTTCTGTCTGCTGCATCTGGATTTTTAAATAATTCTTTAGGATATTTCCTTTCCTTTCTGCTCCCAAGGGTTGGGGGCGGGGCTGTTGCTTCTCTTTTCCCTGGACAACTGCTCCATGAGTTTAGATACCTTGAATTCAGGGTATTCGGGACGATAAGGGGACCCCAAAACATAGTCAGGGTAGACAGCTGGAAAAGGATTAATTTTCAAATAACATAGAGATGATGTCCATAGAATCACTGGAAGTGGAGGGGCACTTTGCAGAACATGTTGTGTTGCTGAGTTCTTTGGCACATTCTCCAGGATTAAACTGTAATAAACGAGTTAGAAATGAAATTCAAGCGTTGATCGTAAGGAGAAATACATCCGAAGTATAAATTATAACATATCTACTCCCATTATTAGCAAAATCCAGACTCTGTTATTACTCAATAGCTGATGAATGGGTAATCCACCTACCAAATATGGCTTCTGCCATGACCATTATGGCCCTATGCTTCCCAGAGCTCCATAGAAAAGAAAACAAGTTACATGTTGGATTGAATTACAAGTTCAGATTTCCATCTCAGAGACAGGTCTTTGGCAAGTTAAGTCATCATCCTCTGAAGATATCCTTTGCAAGGTTTCTGAAAGATGGATTCATTTGGGTAATTGCCCAATCAACAAAGAGTCTTATGTTGGCAATGACCAACCAACTAAAGGAGTTGTTCCTGGGAAATGGTCTGGATGGAATTGTCTTTAAAAACTTGTAAGCCACCTACTTGAGAGACAGCGCACCATTTCGGCCGGTGCTACAAAGTGATCTGACGTTTTTCTGGGAGTGTAGATGGTTGTAATAGAGCATTGGACATCATCTTAATTTTCAATTTTGTTGCCACAAATCTCCACGCACTACAGACCTTACTAGTGAAATAAAAGAGAATATATATGTTTGATACAACATTAATTAAAAGTTTCAGATTAGTGTTACATAAGTTATTGCTGGTATAAAAATGATGTAAATTATCCATATTTTTAAAGCCTTAATGTATAAACATTTCAATGTAATTAATGCATGCTACTGACAAATAAATATGCCCTTTGGTATATATTAATATAAAAAGCGAGGGGATAAGTTTCCAAAACAGACCAGTTGCTAGGTACTAGGGTAACTGATTTACGGACATTCAATCCCAGAACAGTATTTTATACTCATTTTCCGTGACAATAACTCTTGTAAATGGCTGAGATTTGCATGAACCTTTGAAGTTTTCTCTTAAATGTCTGACTTGATCCTACGTTATCCTTACTACTTCTGATGTTGAGGGACTTAATCTCTCCAAAGTCTGTGATCTTTCAACTCACTTATGCTTGTCTCTTCTGGTGCAGTGTGTTTTCCTATCAATAAAATGAACTGATGGATTCAAAGAATGCACTGAGGATCTCCCACTGTGAAAGCCAATATTTATGTGACACTCTTCTACAGTGACATAAGAGTTACACCAAAGGCTCGACTTCACTACTGATGCGTCAGCATGGCCGGCTCTGTTACAACTACCTAGGTGTGTGTACGTGTGAGTGTGTACGCTTGTATTTTACACTTAGATTCCAAAGTCTTTCTTCAGATGATTCTGAAGCAGTAACTCCAGTGAGTCTCAGAATATTTAACAAGTCCTCAGTCCTCTCTGATGCCCAGCTAAGTCTGGGAACTACTGCTCTCCCTGGAGGTGACCAGCGGGTCAAACCCATTTTCTATCATGCGAGTGTTCCTGTGGATTTGTGGACTTGACTGTGACATGCTGGACATGACCCCAGGCTGAGAGGAGGGGGTCTCAGCAATCCAAACCGGACGCCCTCTGATGCATGCCGGAATGGCCACTAGAGTGGACTCTAGAAGGTGAGAAGGTGACGGCGAAGGCTTCTGTGCTTCCTGATTTTCCATCCACATAGGGTGAATGGGGCTTGGCTGCCTCTGGACGCCCAGAATCCACTAGTCCAGCATCTCTGCTCCTCATCCCAGTTTAGCATTCTTTAAAAAATTTTTTTAATGCTTATTTATTTCGAGAGAGAGAGAGAGAGAGAGAGAGAGAGAGCGAGCGAGCGCAAGCGGGGGAGGGGCAGAGAGAGAGAGCAAGACGCATAATCCGAAGCAGGCTCCAGGCTCTCAGCTGTCAGTGCAGAGGCCGGTGGGGCTCAAACCTACAGTCCTTGAGACCATGACCTGAGCTGAAGTCAAAGCCTACGGGCCTGAGCCACCAGGTGCGCCTCCCACTATCATTCTTCATAAAAGCTACCCTTTCCGTTGACTGGTCATTGTCCTCCGTGCTACCTCCGTTCTTACTTGGTCGATGCAACAATCCCTAGCCTGGGCTCTTGTCCCTATTTTACAAAGGAGGACATGGGCTTGCACAGCCTAAGGGCTTCTGAGCAGGCTGTTGCTCAGCGGTACATCCGGGTTTCCAGCTCACATCTGTCTGACTTCAAAGTATGTGCTCGTAAAGTGTTTTCCAGACTGCTGGTCTGAATAATCGCTAGCGGTTGTGAAATCAATTTAATAGCATTGGCCATGTTTCTCTTTTCTTTCTTTCTTTCTTTCTTTCTTTCTTTCTTTCTTTCTTTCTTTCTTTCTTTCTGTGAACTAGAATAGAATATCCAATCCCCATGCCCAATGCATGTGGCTTCAGTTATGCACTTGGCTCTTTGATGGTGCGCTGACCACCCCCCCCCCCCCCCCCCCCCCCC